>NC_090887.1:21966584-21976584 GCF_036669925.1 Montipora capricornis | reverse complement strand
TACACTAGATGAGTACAATTAAATGAGCTGTGTCGATGAAACTTACATGATTTCTGTTAAAGATCATAAAACATACAGTCAGCATGGCCCAGCAAATCTCTGCTTCGATGAAAGCCTCAAAAGTTGGTTGGACATTTACGTCGAGCACGCAAGGCAGCAAGTTGTGAAGGGCGGTGGATCCACTTGCTTGTTCTTAAACTGGAAAGGAGCGAAGATGCAAAGCAGCGATCTGTCATCAGCTATAACGAGCGCCTGGCGGAAGGGTGGTATGATTGATAAGGAAACACGTATCTCAGGAACACTAATGAGGAAGTCATGCACAACAGCAATTCGACAGTACAATAAAGAGGTCAAGGGTAATGTCGCCGCACATATGGCACACACTGAACGAACTGCAGATAAGCACTATCATCTCGTGCAAAAGCGCACAAACTCTGCTTTCGCTGCTAGGCAATTGACGGCCGTAATGCATGGTAGGCCGAGTTCTCCTGCTGTACCATCACGTAGCAAAAATAATGAAATCGAGCAACCTAGTATGAGAAAAGATGATTTTGATTCACCTCCTGAAGGAAAAGAGGATGGTGATCTTGATGCGGTACCTGTACCTCCGGTCCGCCAGACCTGGACAAAGGAAGAGGAAAGAGCAATAAAAGAAACCTTCGCAGATAATATCAGCCGCCAATCAATTACGTTACGGGAAGTCCTTGCTCTTAAGCGCACAAATCCACTGCTCGTGGACTGTGAAAACAAAAGACTGTTGGACAAAGTGAGAGCATTGTACAGGTTCAAGAAATCTCAGGGTTCTCTTTTTGAAGACGTGGAGGCCAGCGATTGTAATGACAATGCAAGCGACTCGAACTCAATTATAAGTCCGACTACAACTCAAGGAAAATTGAGAGTTTTTGAAGAAGAGGAGGTGATGGTCTTTTCAAACCTTTTTAAGGACTTGATTCAAGGCGGTCAAAAGATTGAATCAAAAGATGTGGCACAGCGATTGAACGAGAGCGGCCATAAAGACATCATACAAAAATACTCTAAGCAGAAAGTTACTGACAAGATCAGAGGTCTTCGTGCAACTTACATAAGGCAGTGGAGAAAGTAAAGGAGAGCATTCCTGATTTCATGGTGAACGATCCGAAGAAAATAAATCAAAGAAAAACTTATTTTAATAATTGAAAGACAGCAGTTGTCTCGAACAAAATGCTTTAGTTTCTGTCTTCTTGTTTTTTTTTTTGCGGATCATCTGCATGATTTCTGCCATGTTACTACTTCAAAAGGAAGAGATAGTTGAATTGATACTTTTTGCACAGGTTCAAAAATTGTCAGAGTTCTCGTCTTAGTTACCATTATCTTGTAACTTATGGCGCATAGCCACCGTTCTATACATGCATGTTGAGTTTAAGGTAATGGTTTAAGGTATTCGCAGAAATCTTCGTTACCTTTTTTGTGCGTCCGGCGCATGATACCTGTTGAGTTTCACTTAGCTAGGAGTTCTGTTTTGTTCTGTTGCCGACTCAGGCAATAGTTCAATAGGCCATTTCCGAAATTCCCTGGAACTTTGTATCAGAACGAGGGTAAATGCTCAGGCACTGATTTTTTGGTCATGTTTAGTTTTTGTAACTTGTGGTGTCCTACCGTCGTTTATGTACACGAACAATCTGTTGCGCACGGATTTATAAGTATCAAAAACCAGTTTGATATTACTTTTTGCGCAGGAGTGGTTTTCGATAAATTGAAACGTTAACAACTCGTTTTTCGTCAAACACAACAAAGGAGATCGTTGGAAACCATTGTAAACATAACAGAAACAAGCGGAAACAGCAAACGCAGAATGAAGATATGTTGTACATTTTTGTAACTACGATTAAATCATACAGTGCCAATACATCTTTAAATTACTTTTAATGTTCAACCGGAAGCCACTCTAGCGCATTTTCATATTTTTTGTCCGAAAATTCTACTATTTAACTACCCTAGTACACTGTAGTAGATTTCGTTTACACAGACAGTGGCCAAAACAGTAAATTTGCTATTGAAAGCCACTCTAACCCATTTTCCTATTTTTCTCAAATGCCATTCTCATTGCATTGTTTCAAGGAAAACATAACTGAAATAAAGGATAATTTTTGTTATACACTGTCCTCATAGACTGTAATTACACTTCATTTTATAACGTAATAACTTTTCCTGGTCTTCTCTCATTTTGATCGTATTGTTCCCAAAGGCTGCTGAGTGATGGTCTCACAGTAACATCTATTCAGACGTTTTGTACAACTTGTGTTATTCAAGTGCAATAGAACTCTGTCAAAAACAGATAGAATGAATAAAATAGGGATGGTAAAGATAGTACAATGACGTAGTCCTTAAGTCCACAAAAAAAGTCGTTGAGTCCACAAAAAAAGACGCTGAGTCCACAAAAGGTCCTCAAGTCCACTTTGCCTAAGTCCCTAAGTCAACTCCCAAGTCCCAAAGTCAACACCATGGTCCTTAAGTCCACATGTTCGAGTCGCCGAGTCCACAAAAAAGGGTCCAAAGTCCACCATCAATCTAATCATCATCATCATCATCATCATCATCATCATCATCATCATCATCATCATCATCATCATCATCATCATCATCATCATCATCATCATCATCATTATTACACAGATCATGGCTCAGTCCCATGAGATGCTGGTTGATTCTCTTGTAAAGTCACTACAACAAGCAGTGAGGAGTGAAAGAGCAAAGGTGCTCCAAGAAAGGGCAGAGCACATCAGAAAGGTCGCTCCACAGAAAGTCAAGCGAGCAATTGACCTTGCTGCCGAAAAAGGGTCATCAGTTTGGCTGACGGTACTCCCTCTTCATGAAATGGGTTTCAACCTAAATAAGAGGGAGTTCAGTGATGCAATCAAACTACGCTATGATTGGCCGATGGACGATATCCCCTCCACCTGTCTATGCGGCGACATTTGCTCAGTAGACCACGCAGTGATACGCAAGAGAGGTGGATTATTTTGTTACCCAACATCAAAATGAGCTGAGAGATCTAGAAGCTGAACTCCTGAGTATAGTATGTAGCGATGTTGAGCTCAAGCCTGTCCTTCTTCTCAGGAGAAAAGCTGGGAAGGGGTTCTAATTGAGCTCCAGATGCAAGATTAGATATCCACGCTCCCAGGTTCTGGGAGAACCAAGGATCAGCATTCTAATGCTGATTTGTATAGGGACCTAGAGCTCCAACAGATATACCACAATCACGAGAACAAGAAGAAGCGCCTACTGTATACTCGGGGAGGGCTTTATACATTGAACAAGAAACTTTCACTCCCCTTTTTTTCACATCAAGAGGCAGCATGGGAAAGGAGTGCTTGCAACACCATAGTGGAGTGGTGCTGCTGATCTCCATCAAGAAAGGAGAAGATTATGCCAAAACAATCTCCTGGATAAGAGCAAGGACATCCTTAACTTTATTAAGATCCCCACTATCCAGGTCTTAGAGGTTAAGACTTTAAGAACATTGATATTGACATTGATATTGACATCGAAATCCACGGACCCATAATGTAATATTTAACAGGGCGCGACGAAAGTGCTGTCCGATAGCCCGGGGATAGAGGAATGACTTGTCGGGCTAGCGTTTTCTTATCGTAGCTTGCCCAATGGGCAAGCACCGTTGGTTCCCCTTTCCTGATGATAAATTGAGCTTTTATACCAAAAAGTGTGTAGCAGAAAGCTCCTGAGAGAAAATGATAATGTTATGAGGCCAAATTATCGTAGCGTGACAACGTTTTGCACCGCGTCCGTAAATAACGTCATGACTTTTTCTGCTTATAAAAGCGACCGCAATATATTTTATAAACAATTTAATTTCGGGCTACCTCCTCAGACCTTCGGGCTAGTAACTACAAGTAACAGCTTGCCCGAAGGGCAACCTCATCTTTTCATTTTCGTCTCACCCTGTTTAAGAACACTTTATTGCTGTCATCACCTTTTAAATACAAACACTTTACTTTTTTTTTTAAAAGAATATTTCCCATTCTCTATTTGATGCTATAAAAATGAAGTTTTTAGTATATTTTTACATATTTGCTGGCGAGTGTTAGCTGGGCAGCATACTATTCTTGACATTAGCCAAAAAAATCAAAATTTGAATGGAAGATCGGAAGCATGTGCAGTCGATTGTGGTCGGTCGTGGAAGGGAATCTTACAGTCACAGCCTTCGAGTCGAGTACTTTTCCAGTGGGTAATCATTGATCATCATTCAACCGTATATGTTCAGTCTTTGACCACCGAGTCAAACAATTGTTCTTCAACTTCTTCAACCGTTGAGTGAAGAGAAAATCAGTTCCCGAGCTAGACCACGAGCAGCTGTCCTTATTTCCTCAGAGCCACGCACGACGAGTGAAATTATTATTTTATGCAAATTAGTGGTGAAAACGGGGCGTGTCACGCAATCACTCGCTCAACTGTGTCATTGAAAAATAAGAGACTGTTCCCAGTCTATTCTCAAGCAAGACAATAAATTTAAATTGACATTTGCTCAACTACGCACAGCATTTCTCAAAAGGATACTCTTTTTCTGAAAAGAGGCCAGAAATTTGAGAACAGAAGTTTAAATTCAAAGAACGAAGTGACATGCCATTGTTTTGAAATTACCCATTAATTTTTGCTTATAAAATAGTACCGGTAATGCCTGTGACACATGCTAAAGATATGCACACCTTTCTTCACTGTTTAAATACTTTCACGCACATTTCCGGTATCCTCTTTCTTCAAAAATTTGCAGCTGTTTAAAAAAAAATACCAGTCACTGCTCGCAGTTTCCACACCAGCACTCACTGAAACTCCTAGTAATACGGACTATAATAATTATTGTGAATATATCATTTCTAGCATTTAAGTAGATCATATATTGTAAATTTAAGATTGTTTAAGAATTTATTAATAAAGTTATTTATATAAAATTTTATTATGATTATTATTATTATGATTATTTATTATTATTATTATTTTTTTTCTTTCAGGATTTTTTTTCTAATTAACTTGAAATTTTCTTCCTCCATGTTTTTGTTAATTCTAAAACACTGTACTGCCTGTAAGAGCTATTTGATCACATCTGAGCCGCAAGGAATGAAATCGTTTTTGACACAATGATTGTATTCTTATGAATTTAGAGTTTATTTAATTAAAACCCTTTCACTCCTGTAAGGGCCATTGAGACTTATAGATTTTACTCTGTCTAACGCCAGATGATTTTTACTCGTCAATGGGGAACCCCACAGGAGTGAAAGGGTTAACAACAGCTAGGTTCACCCAAGGGCCAATGAGACTTATAGATTTTACTCTGTCTAACGCCAGACAATTTTACTCATCGATGGGGAGCCCCTGGGATTCAATGGCTTAAGACTATTTTTTATCTATATATAACCTTTTTTTTTAAGTCAGATCACATAAAACATTTTTTAAAACACATTATATTACAACCACCAGAAATTATTTTTTTTGGATACAGCTGATACCATATTTGATCTGTCACACTGGTCTTTCACAACCTGTTTGCCACTAGTTCCAGCTGGTCAAGCTTTAAATATATTTGACAACCCCCTTTTCACTGCTCTCGTTTATTAAATGACAGATTAAAAGACCACACAAGAACCAATTTTAATTGGTTTACTTGTTGGAGAGAAAATCAAAAGATGTAGTATTCTGTGCTGTCAAAGTGTCTGAATGGAAGAAAAGGCAATTTTGCAAGGATCTTATTTACACTTTCATTAACTAAAAATTCAATATTTTAATCTTTACTTTCCTATGTGCTGTATTCTATATATTTTGTTTTTAAATGGTCTTAAGTTAAAACCCAAGAAAGAAAGAAACTTAATAAAGTTCTCCTACAGTGCTATTTACTAATCTTGTTCTGCAACATCATTCAATCTTTAGAAACCCACCCCCATTTCTATCCATCTTCAAGGTATTTTGGATGTAGACCTCTTTAGTGTCAAATTGTTCCCAAAACATAACAGAGATGGCAAAAAATTTTACTACGTAGTTTACCACTTAAATTTTAAAAAGTCACCAATTTTCACAAAATTGTCTTCATAACTGCTCAGCTGGATGTTAATGTAATACCCCAACTCTTCTCGAATTTTACAATGGCTAAAAATGCATTTGTCAAGTTTGCTGTCATTTAGGGAGAATTAATCAAATTGATGCATCATGGGGTGGAAATGTTTCTCATTTACAGTGTATGCAGATCAAAAATTTGACAAGCTGTGTACTGACTTCATGGATTCTCGTAAACAAATCCACCGAGTTTGATTCTGAGCAAATATATCTCTTCCCGTTGTAAAACAACTATCAATTTACCATGGCAATTTGAACAATTAATTCAGGACTGTTTTTCACGCGATCCAAAGAAATACAAACACAACAAACTCATTGATGGTCGGATGTCATGAAAATTTGCAATTTAATTTTTTTGTCAAATTTGATGACATTAAAATAAGTGCTGTACGTGGTCAAACATTTGCAGAAAACTGGGCACATTTGATCATGGTTGACTTCTTTTATAAGAAGATTCTTCTTCAAACATCGAATTCACGCATAGTTGCAAATTTTGTCGCACGAACCTAAGCCAGAAAATGCTGTTTATTATTTAAAACGCCGACAAATGAGGAAAGAAAAATTCAGTTGAGTTGCACCAAGGACACGGAACAACAAAGCTTCCCCACAAAGGATTAAAAGCTCTGGATATTTTTAACATCTATGTTACTGCCAGACTGTAACGTCAATTTTCATTAGTTAAAATGTCGTGATATTCCGCGCAATTTTAGACTCAATACAAATCTTTAACACAACCTTTGTAAGGATCGACCAAAACAAAACAAAAACAATTTAGCACACAACCAAGGCGACCGATATTGACACGTTGGTGTTTTTGGTCCTAATTCACGGTGAATACATTTCCATGGAAAGCCGTATCATACATAACCTTCGTTTATGTAATTACGCTTTAGAAATAAAATATTATATTACCAGCGTCGGTAAATCAATGTTAGTACTTCTGGCGACAAGGAAATGTGTTCAAAAGAACAAAAATTATTTTCCTTGGGTAGCTACCGAAGGCATATAACAAAAAAAAGAAAAAATGATCCATGCGTGTTATCGCAAAGTAATTACATTCTACACCTTCCCTGAAGACAAATGTAAACAAATGTCTTCGAAGGCTTTTGCTCATCACTTCAACGAGTAAATTCCTCGGATACTAAAGAGGAGCAAATTTTTAACACGGAACGATACCATCGAAAGAGCCCCGAGCATTTAGTCCAGCATTCAACGTAAATAATATCTGAGTGGAAAAGCTGATATTACACCAGAACGACCATTACCTACAAATTCGAAAGGCTCTGATTACAAAATGCTCTATCGAATCGTTCACGGGCAGAAGCATCCTATTATTTTTGGTTCCCCTATTCTTAGAACGTTTCACTGTCTGTTGAGTGTTTAATTGGACGAAACCACAAACTATCTTTACATGATACAAACAATTCAAAGGAAGCTACGGCTCAAAGGACATGCATTCGCTCTGCAATGTACACAAAATATCGACATGTTGCTGGAATTCGCTATTTTATTTCCAATAATTGAGGAAAAAATGGTAAAACTACTCTACTAATTAAGGATTGTGCATAAGAATTCCCCTGATTAAGGTCAATCGTCAGGTACACTTGAAACTCAGAGTTAATGAAACCCAAAAGTGAAAATATACCCACCTTAGGTACAACTCCTCGTCGGACTTCACTGACGTGACATAAATCCAAAACATTTCCCTCCTGTACAAAGAAATAAACCAAAGCTAGATCAGGTTAAGGGACAACCTCAACATTCCATGGAGACGTGTAAGTATTGCTCTTAGAGCGCTGTATTATAATTAAAAAACTGGAGTAGGCAAGCGCGTACATTTGCGGAAAAGGCTGTATGCAAGGAAATTAATATTGACATGTACCTTGTCTTCCTCCCTCCATGCCAAGTAAAAGCCATATTTATCAACACTGAACGACAGTGCCTGGACTGAACTGGACTCCTGGAAAACGAAAAAAAAAATACTAAGTAATGTTTGCTCACAAAGTGTGAATCACTCCAAACGCAATCTGAAGCTCTATATTTTTGTCAACCTGGGTGAGCTGTTACAATTTAAATCTTAAAGCGGTTTACCACACATCACTGTGTTATTAACTTCTTCATCATGTAGAGTCTTAAGTGAGTTCAACACGTGCTCAATGCTCAATACCTCTTCCCATCGAGTCAATAAAGATCCGTTTTGAAGCAAATCAGGTACGTGAACGTCCCACGAGATCCGAGGAGAAGCCATTCGTAATCACGAGAAAACTCGCAAATGTAAGAAATGCGAGACGACATAACACATAGCCAAGCCTATCAGATGGTCAAGAAAGATGTCTTTCGGCGCAAAATCATGCTTCCTTCGATTAATTGCCAGTAACGCCATCAAGAACCGTTTTATCGAATCGCCATGTCAAGTGTACGCGAGCATGCCCTGAACGCAACGACCCCGAAACGAATGAATTTCGAGGTGATTGTTGCGTTACAAACAAATTTGCAGCTTCCGCTCGAAGAACCAATCACGATACACGTGAAATGTGACACAAAAGTAAACAGCGTCTGTCGATCACGAAATAGTTTGCACTCTCGTGCAGGTTATCGTCCACCTGTTTATCGTCTATAGAAAATAAATAAAATAAATAAAAAGAGCCGGAAGTTTAATATCCATTATTTCAAGAGGATTAGCTAAGAATTAACTTTTGACGTTGATTTCAAAGCGAATATTTGTTAGCCTAAATTTAGAGTCTCAATACCCACACATGGACAACACGCTTCTTTAAGATTAAAGTAGATGTCAGCGAGTCAACAAGGAAAAGTGTTCAGAAGAAACTAGAACGATTGGGCTAATTGATTCACTGAAAACCCCGGAGCATCCTATCTTCGATTTTCTACATATTACTAGTAAAACACGTGGGCAGTTAAAGTTGTTAACGCTGACAGCTGCGACTAAGAGTAAACATTTTCAGTTGGGAACAAAAGCAAGAGGGCACTTCGTTCTTGTTGCTGTCTTTCAGTATTTTTTACAACTTACTATTGACAGAAATTTCAAGCTCACGATACAACTTTTTAAAGACATGTTTCGGCACGACTCATACCATCATCAGTTTAATGTGTTGTTTCCTTTTCCACTGTTTTAAATTCGTTTGCAACTGGTTTGCTAATTTAATAAATTTAGTAAACGCCTGACAGAAATGTTATGTTAGGAAAGCATGAGTGAGGAAAAATCAGACGGACGACAGGTGTTCTACTTTGCAATCACACGATTTCGAGTGCAATTTGGAATAAATTAGCACGAGTAAACGCAAAAAATTGCACAAGCTCGTTTTGATCTTTGAAAAAAATTACGAGTGCTTATTTATCACACGCAATTACGCAGCAATTGCGAAACCGGGGCTCGTATTTGTTTGCCTCTCTGCAACTGTCTCTCATCATTGACCTTTTAGAATGCTTGGTTTGTTAATTCCTTTTCCACTGAATTAGTTTTCTGCATTTCTTTTAACCAATCAGAATGGAAAAAAAAAATTATGTATATTTTTATTAAAGAAACTGCAGGTTTGGACGACAGTCTGTCTGCAGCGTGAGCTACGCCAACATTGAAAGTGGTTGACTGTAGACCACCTGCAACGGTTTTGCTAGATAAAATCCGATTTATTCACGAACTACTTACTTCGAGTTTTGATTGGTTTACTGGGTTGTCTCCGTCCTTTTTGATTGGCCAAAGTAATTACTTTGGTTTTGGTTTTACAACACTCATTTAAAACCGCTCCATTATTATGCAAAGACTTGTGGAACCATTTTCTATCACGTGGATGAAAACCAAGGATAGGGACTCACGATAAGAAGGGCTGATTTACAATTAACATCGGACTCGGATCGAAGACTATCACAAACATTTTAAAGG
>NC_090887.1:21944084-21954084 GCF_036669925.1 Montipora capricornis | reverse complement strand
TAGCTATTTCAGATATCATAAAACAGAAGGGCGCTTGGATGATTTTGATGCTTAAACTTTAGCTTAAGTTTACGTACTTGCTTTGCGTGTTTCACACCTAAACAGTTATTTGCTAATCATTCGTTGTCGTTTGTTTCATCGGCGGAAATGTCGTACAATAATGCGATGGTACTTTTAAGCTCTCAAATGTACCCGCTTCATTAATTTCCGACAATGTGCAAGCTATTGAATCCGCCTACATTCCTAGCCTTAATACACTGACCATATCTCATCGTTCTGTCGCGCTGTATTCGCAGCCGGTTACATTCCACTACATTTAACAAGACTGTTTTGGATGAAGGCTGATCGCCCTGTTTTGTATATATAGAAAAGACGATTTGTTTCACACGAGGGAAAGATGACCTAAGATAATTGCAGTTTTTGTAGAGTAATGGACGACTCTCTCTCGCTCATTTCACTTTGTCATTTTAACTTGCCGCACATCTTTCGCATTTCACCTTAACATGAAAGCCATCATGCAATCATTCCACGCTGCGATACCCAACTGGCTCATGTGGTTTTCTGTATTTGGGTTTATCTTGAAAACCAAAGGAAATTCATACTTTAAAGGCAGCTAAAGCATTTCCCGGGCTGAGGAAGGGCCGAATTCAGTGTGACGTGGACTTGTCGTCAAGAAATTAAAACGCAAAACATGATAATTGTTCAGTGATATTACAATTACATCAAGGAAATTCTAATAGCTTTCCGCTTGGAAATGAAAAGATTTGATTCAGAAAAGAGTTTGTACAAAAGGGCTGAATAATTATAATGAATATAGTAATAATGATAACAAATTATAACAATAATAAGCTTAATAAGAATGAACAGCATGAGCTCTAAGGATTATACTAAAGTTTTTTTCATGAAACCGGAATCGATGTTTGAAATAGTCAACTAACTGCAAGTTCGTTCCCAGGAAGGAAGAGAGAGGACCCTGGGAACGAGGTTGAACTAAATGTTAGTGTAATGATGACTAAGGGTCGCCGCCATTTTTGAACGGGATGATGTATCACGTCATTGTCGTTCAGCCAATGAACGGCTGCGTCTGAAAAAGAAAGCTGGCAGGAATAAATATTCAAGATAAGACTGATATTGCCCAGGGAGCACTGGTATGCAGGAGTACTTCTGGGCATCATGACCTGCGTCGTGTGCTGCAGTGTAACAACTGGTGAACTGTAGAGAGCTTCACTGCCTCAAGCAATAACGTCATACAGTCATTTGTCCGTGGTTCCTTTAGAATTCATGACGCCAAATAACAATAACTCAAGGCGACCTCGAGACCAGGAATTTTGTTAAACGCTTTTTCGTGATTCATGCGAGATCAAACGTTCTTGCCACACCTAGCACAAGCTTCAGAGAAGTAAGAGATACCGTGCCATTTAGAACAGCTAAAACTCAGATTCGTCTGTCATGACATTAAGTATCCCCTAACTTGCTGAAAATTGGGAGAATTAGCGTGTTTACTTAATTACACGAATACCTTGCAGAACCGCACAATTATAAGATTTTTGTGTCCATTGTTCTAGTGTTCGACACCTCTGAACATTGTACAAAGGATCCTCTTCCATTGAATAACAAGCTAATTTTAGATAAACGTTTCATATGTCTCATTAACTACTTAAAGAATTTGATTTATTCTTTTCTCAAGCACTTATTATTTTTTACCTCGTGCAATCATTAATTTATCCTGGGTACAGATTACAAGTTACCCTCCTTTTTAGTTTTAGTGAAATGAGTTTCTGCATCTGAAAAGATTGTATGCCTTGTTCAGAAAAACTGATAATTCAACAAATATGTAATTTGTATGTTGGAAGCAAATAGGATCAAAATTTTTTCCCCTAAGCCTTCGAGGGTTAGATAAAATTGATCTGACGAGTTTTCATTATACAGCGTAACAAAAGGGATAAAAGGGGTAAATGTAACATCATTGAGCGCAAAGTGGTGCTGAGTGCTATGCATGCGATAAATGACCGAGTTGCCAAGTCGGACAATTCCAAGTGTGGTGTTGTTAAAGTCGTTAACCATGGAGTTTCTAAAAGGAGAAACAAGATTGCATCCGTGGTATTATGAAGCTGAAACCCGCGGCCAGACAACTTGGCTCGGGCAGACCAGCTAATAAGATAACGCCGCTCACCGCCTTGCTTTAATCCAAAAAGTCGTTTGTGAGTTAGAGATTTTCTCACTTTGTCAAGTAAATCAGTTCTTACTGACTTAGTTTCTGTTGAACTAATAGGACAAAAAGTAGTAGTAGTGTGGGCTTAGGTGGGCTTAAGGAGCGTTTATAGTCCACAGAATTCTTGGCGCCCGCGTCTTTCCCATAAAATGACTCTAGAAGAATTACTACACGTTCAATTACGACGGTCTAATGGTTAATATAGATTAATAAAGCAGATTACAACCCCGTTAAGATCATTTTGACGCGCATGTACTCCGCTAAATGCTAATGAGCCAAAGTGAATAAAGAACGCTTGGACATCTGTCGTCATCTCAGATGCATGTCATCTTTGCGTAATGTTTTCTGGTCGTATAAGGCCCTTGGATGGTACTTGTAACGACACGAGCCTAATGTCCATTCCATACCCGGGAAAGGGCGCGTTACTTCAATTTGATCTCTATTATGATAACAGTCTATGTGACGCAGTCCCAAATAACATCTATCTTTTTACCATCATTCGATAATCAGTACACGAGATCCAATGACAAAGAAAGTCTAAAAAAGGACACCGACACTTAAACTGTTAATTAACTTCGTTTTCCGTCTATTCAGTGAAAAGGAGCCTGCCTGACTCAAACACACTCAGTTGAGATCGTGACTACAAGTGCAGGCATTCAATTCTCAGTGAACTGGAAATTCAGAAAATCCCGGCGTTCGAAAGGTAAGGGTTACGTTTGCCATTACCTTAACAAGGCCAACTGTCGAAAATCGGAGTCAAAGCAAACGTCTAAATGAACAAAATTCTACATGTGAGTAATTTGGCTGCATTACAGCTTAGACCTCGCTTTAGCTAGGATGAAATAGAGCGCGAGTTGTCAGTTGTTTCGTTTGTAAACTGATGTAGTCACTAAAATTGAGAGTATAGCATAAAACAGTAGCAAAGGCAAAATGTGTATTTTCAATATTTTGATTTTATTAGACAGTGACGTTTTTAAACCGAGTGTTCCATCCGCTGCGTCAGTAAAAGGTTCTTCTTTCAGTGTCCTGTATCATCAATGTATCACTGAGTAAAAAAGAGGTTCAAAGAAATAACTGCACCCTCCTGCATGTAGACAATTCAGCTTAGTGTTTTTTCGTAGGATATTTGTCACTTCAGATTATTTTACAGTGACTGAGCCACTATTAAGGAAAACATTTTCTGTTACACTTTCGAAATAGAAGTTGACTCGTTAGTCTCTGGCGGTGACTTCCTCAGTTTCAAGTTTTGAGCACTTTAACTGTAGTTTGCGTGAGAAAGAAGTTTGCAGCTGTGCTAAGCCTTAACTGAAAAGAAATTCTGGTTCAACAGCAAACTTTGATAAAAGACTGCCAATTTCAATTTTTTTTAAAAAACGTATATAGTTACTTTAGGAAACTAATATCATTCTGCAAAAGCTATGAAAACGCGAAATAACTTAGACGCACTCATTTCACACTGCAGTTATTTTATTTTACTAAAATAACAATACCGTTTCACTACCAATGCATGTCGTTCTTTTGAATTCAACTTCAAGAATCGTTAATGGTGCGAGCACTTAACGAAAGCGGATGTTGGAGGTGAAAAGGACAGGAACCAACTGATAAGTTGAATCATTCGGGGAGGTTTGCAGCAGTAAAGGTTTTACGTCAACAAATTGTTCCTTTTCTTGCGTGAGTGGTGAATGCACAATAACACTCTTAAAACATTTTGTGTTTTGTCGAGAAGTTTCAGCTTGACTAAGACTTCCTTAGAAATCTTAGCACGTAGACAGTTTCATTCATTAGAGAGGTTCAGGAGTTCAACCAAGGGTAAATAGGTTTTATCCAGAGTAAATCAAACACGACTGAACGACCTGTAATTCAATCATTAATGAATGAGGGCAGAATTCGGAAGTTAATGGGGTCTCTAGCTCGCTGAGTGCACTTTTGCCAGTTTGTTCTTTTGCTAGAAACAGGTCAATGACTATCCAATTAGTCTTGCTACGCGATCACAATTCAAAGAATACGCTTGTTTTTCTACAAGCAGCCAAAGACAAAGGTAATATTGTCGCGTGCTAAACTTAACAGCAGGAAAAACTTGCTTTAAGAGCTCACAAACAATAACATCCCGCCGAGAAAACAAGCCTGTTTACAATGTCACCACAAGGAGCAGGGAAAACGCTCTTTATCAGAATAAGTATCTTGTTAATAGAGATTAGCAAGCAATTTGATTGATTTGCGTTGAAATAATTAAGGAAACACGAACAGTAAATGTCTATTTGCCGTCTTTGCCCACACAACTTGATCACACTGTGTGGAACGGAATGTGCTTTTTACAATAAATTGCACGTGTATCCGATAAGGGCGTCTAAAGGCGCCAAGTTGGGGACTGTCGGAATCACAAAAGAGCTCGTAAAGTGAACAAAAACAAAGTGATTGAATTGTAATTCATGTCTCAGTGAGCATCAACGAAGTGGTCGGTTCTTAAGGGTACTGATTTGTGAGGCAGAACTTGATGCAATAATATGCGCGCGTCGCGTCCGTATTCCGCACATATTAGGGAGTTTAAGAAACTACGACTGCTACGGCAACGGCAACGCCCTAAATCAGTAATATTATTGGTTAAAAGAGGAAAAAATGATCGTGCTGCACGTGCAGCGTGCATTTTTGTGCATTTCTCTCCCGCACTCGACAAAACAACAACGCAATTAACCAATTTTAAGGTTTTGACGACAACGTGGACAAACAACAGTGAATCTTTCCTTCTCTCTCTTTCCTTAAAACCCATACGTACCAATCTGGTTATATAGCATACTTCGCCCATATTGTATAACATAGACCAGATGGATGAAAATATCGTTAACTACTTACAATAGCTCAAACTAATAGTTTGAAGAGGCGTTTTCGTCGCCGTAGCTGTCGTGGTTTCTTAAACTCCCTATTAATTTTATATTCACAGCAGTTAGCAAACTTAGTAATGTGCCTTCCCACTTCAAGCTCTGATTACAGATGCTCAAAAGAGTTGATCTTTACAAAGAGAAGCTAAAAAAGAGGTAATACTTTCCTCAGTATGTTTCCTGCGCTCTCAAATACAGTCTGCTGAAGAGAGAGCGAGGCTAAAATTTTACGGCTTACTTTATGTTAATTGAAACCCTGAAGTATGACCATGCAAATTACGCCTATTTGACACAAGCCCTTTTCGATTTATCTATTATGCTGGCTGAGCTTAAACGCAGGCTAATAATGATAGCTTTGGATCAGTACTTTCTCGCGGATCGATCTGAATGCTGCGATGCAGTGACTTCAGCCAGCTGGCACCATGTCGTCTTGCTAGTGCGTCAACTCGAATAAAGGTCTGAGCATATGCATGCATCCGCCTTTCTAATTTTGCAAATTTGTAAACAGCGTTGCTTTAGTTTTGTTTCGTTTCCTAATTCCAACCTGTGCCAACAATTTACTGAGGCAAATTCGACGGTCTCAGTAAACAAACTTCTTTTTTACCAGTTGAGCCAGAGAGAACTGGGTGGTCTTCTAGCGAAGGCGTCGAGTTCTTACGGTGACGAGTTTCAATTGCAGTGCATTTTGGTCTCGGCTGCCAATAGTAGGATCGTGTAAAAGACGATTTCGATGCAGGGAGATCGACTCTTCGGCAAATGGCAATCGGCGGGTTGCTGGTTATGACAAAAAACATGAAAACTGTCTTATTCTAACTTTTCACCCTGTTTAAAAAAGCTTCTCAGTCAATATCTGCAGATAACAGGCAAAAATGATCTAAAATTGATTTAATCCCTTTGATTTTTGGCAAAACGCAATTTTCAGCCTGCATGGAGTTTAATGCCCCAAGCGCGATGCTTAATAATTTCTCTGTTGATACGAGAATAACGGCTAATTTTTCAAGGGTTAACAGTTTCTCTGAGAAAAATCTGAATAAGTTTGTTAAGCTGGGAATCTATTACAGTTGCTGAAACGACTTTTTCAGAGCTGAAACAGGAATTTCTAAATCCATCACTCAAGGGTCACAAATACTTTAAAATACGTAATCATGTAGACTGACTATTTTCAGGAATTACTTTGTTTTTACCATAATACTGTTTCCCTCGAAATATTTATTGCGTAATAGAGACATTTTCGTGATTAGGTGATATTGCTACCTGTAACATAAACACAACAAGCCAGAAGAGTCATGTGACTTTATAGCGCTTGAAATAGTAAAACCTCTGGTCATCCTTTCATATGCTCACTTAGAATCAGTTGAGTCTACATTTTTGTGAATATCTTGCTGAGAGATTGGAACTGTTAAATCTAAAGCCAAGCGCAGGTAAGAGATTTGTTTAGAGCTCATTTACAAAATTAAGAGCACTGTTTATAAATACTATTTATGAAAACAATGCCAACTATTTGTCCCCTGGAAAGGTTACGTTTATACAAACGTTGGCCGTATAGCACTTATATTTTAAACAGATCGAATTAATCCCACCCTGGTTAGAGTTTTTCTCTGTCCTTGTGTGGGCCCAGTTCCATCAGTAGGGCTAACACTCACATGGTTCATAAGGGATAGAAATCTAGCACTTCACGTTACACTACACTCTCTTCAGTTAATTCTATTTGTCCCCTGGCCTTCATTTTGTCGTTACATTGTGATGCCCTTGAACCCCCTCTTACACAAGCGTACTTGAGTTTGCCTTAACTTGGACAAGAAGGATCATTTTACAGCAATCACTTGTCGACTTCATTTATGATTAAAACTGTGATCACAAAAGCAATTCCCAAATTTGAATCAAACACCACCAAGCTGTATTTAGCTTCCGTCGGAGGTTCTTCAGACGTAAGGTCATTCCGGATACATTTCGGTTTATTAGCTCAGTAAAGAAGGTCAGAGGAAAGTACAGCTTAGTTAGTAACCTTCATTCAAAGGACCACTCTTGCTTTAGGATTACAATTTCCTGGTTTTTTTTTATAGGAAAGATCAAGAAGAAAAAAAAAACTCATTGGTTTGACAACCTTATTTGAAAAGTCAACTGAACACGCATTCCATCCTCGTACACGGGAATCGGGACTATTCCTCCATGTTTCGTGCAACGTTCTCAGATAATTTAAAAATTACTGAAACCGCAGGGCTGACGTCATAGCTTTTGCGGGAAAAGTAACCGATATGATCACAGTTCGCCCGCGGTAAACTCAAAATTAATTTACAATTACTTTTCAAAGAACGATAAACAACACATAAACAAAGTGTTGCTGGGCATGTGAGAATATTGGCTTTCATTAGGCTGAATATAAAACCTAAAATAGCATAGCTAATAACGTCCAGAAAGAACAACTCTTTTCTTATGATTACGTTTTAGGAGTCTATGTTGATTGCAAACTAAACATCTCAAAGAATTCCAAAAGAAATGTACACAAATTAAGAGTTCCGTTGTGATTCAAGTGCCGAACGATTCACAGTGCAAGGGTTTAGCCTCCATTTAGCTTCCGCTGTTACTTAATGACACACATTCGACACACTTGAGTTGATGCTTTTCGTATATAATTTTTAAGAATATTATTTTGTCTTCAACTTATGTCTAGAGTTTCATTAATAAAATTTAATCAGGAAAGCGTTTAAGACGGGGAACATGTTTTTTTTGTGTTAGTTGACAATGCCTGCTATGCTTCAACGCGAACCCACAATTTCAAACTGCGCATTCGTTCATTAATTGCAAAAGTATTCACTCTTTACTCAGGGTTCACATATAATGAATCAGTGGAGCTGAAAATAGACTATCACGTTAGAGAACCAATTTAATATTGGTATGGTGCCATCCATTAAGTTTTCAACAATGCACAATTTTCCGCTTTAGAGGTTTTGATGTACTCGTTAAATGACTTGTCAAATTTACCAAATATGGTCGTGAGTTTCCTTTCTTTTAGAAAATTATCATCCTTTACTCTTAAAGCCCTCGGGCAATAATCATCATAAAACATCACAAATTTTGCGAATAGTTAAAAGAGGAATTAAAGTAATAGAGCGATAACGAATGACTCAATAATTGACGTCTTCTGTCCGCGCCCTGCCTGGCTAAAAAGGGACAGTTGCGTCATTGGGGCACAACTTCTTAAGTTAGAAATGCTATCAGAAAACAGCAAAAGTAATTCCATCTTCAGCTAGTTGAATCATGTATATCGTTTAGAGGGTTTTGTTTACATTTATCAGTCAGAGATGCTCTTAAACAACGGATTTTGTACCTAGAGAATCCGTTTCACGAGAGCGTTCAAATCCTCTAACGGATTTCAAATACATTTCCACGAGTCTGTACAAATCTTGGCATAAAAATGGGAGAGTAGATTCCAAGCCTTTAATCAGTCGCAATTTGTTCAACGCAGTTGGTTCTGCTTCCTCACTAAGGCATACAATTATTCGGAAAAGCTGGTCTTTTGCCTTAAACAAGTTTTCAATACCAGAAACAAAAAAACAGTAACAACAAAATTGCAAAGTTTTATACCTTAAAGCATATTATCCGAATCATATAAAGCGATTTACAGGAACGCCACTTCGAAAAGTTTCGAAAAATTTATCCTACGTTTTTCACATGCTAACGTGATCTGCTTATGTGTTGTGTGCAGGCGAGGTGGCATTTTCCAGGGCGCATTTTTCGTAACTTTTTTCGTTAATCATAGCCAAAACAAATTAAAGGCAATTGACAAAAAAACTTTACTGAACTCAAAAGAGTTCCTTTGAACAACAGATAAATAAATAATATAAATAAGACTTTAAACAGATTTGACTAGTCAGTACACTTATATAAATTTTCAAATATGTTTCGGTAGTTCCGGTAGTTTATGGTTCATAGATACTTCAGGTCGACGTATTTTCGAAATTTTGAACTGCAGTACTTGCGAAATATATATTATCAAGGCCACGTCCGTGGAGACTATACTTCAGCTTGATGAGGTTATTCATTTTTGGTAACAGGATGTTTTTTCACTTTGGAATTTGCATTTGTCGTTCAGACTCCACGAATTCATTGAATTCTAATCGTAAACAAAATATTGCTAACTCCATGAAGCTGCTTACAAATGTTAATAAATATTGCGAAATAAGACAACATCGATAACGTATTTCTATAGCCTAGGTTATTTTTTTCAATAGTGTTTAATAACCCATTTCCCGGTCAAACAATATTAAAGGCACACTTCTTCATCGACAAGAAAAATTCCATAAAGGAAAAAGTAAGAGATGAAATAACACAGACATATCGACTGCCTGCGAGGGAAAATTTCTCTATTAAAATTTAAATCCTATCAAAGACATTTTAGCCAAACCGACAAGCAATTGAGAAAAGAAGAAAAGCAAGACTACGAATTTTAAAGACCAAGTGCTTAACTCACCCACCTCAAAGAGGTTCCCTGGTAGATTTTCCAAAAAGAAAAAAAAAAGAAAAGAAACAATCGAAGCATGGTCAGCGTTGTTAGTTCATTGAAATGGCGCGAATATCGACGCGGTTGCCACGCTTTTATGGCGCGAAAATAACCGCTGCCTGAGATCCCATGGGAATCGACTTCCCCTACCCCCTATAAAGGCATTTCTTTTGTATTTTGTCCATGCAAACGAGGCTAGTGAGGCTAATATTAGCACATAAACAAAAGAATATTTTTTTGGCCGCCATTTATGCATTCGGTCTATAATCCGACTGTTTTTACTTCCGCTTTTTCAGAACGAAGATGCCATTCAGCGTAGTTTTTCTCTTCTGTTTCTTCATTGGAACAACTCTCTCTCGACCCTCCAAAGTGCAAGAAGACGGACTGACATCCAGTGACGATGACGATGTT
>NC_090887.1:21929084-21931584 GCF_036669925.1 Montipora capricornis | reverse complement strand
CTAGGGACTAGTAATCTGCTCCCGTCTGACCTTGTAGCTCAGTCGGTAGAGCAGCAGTGATCTAACCCGAAGGTCGTGGGTTCAATTCCTACCCTGGGGCCTGTTTCTCGAACGTCCCGAAAACTTTTCGGGCCCGAAAAACCATCTGTAAAATTGCCAACCGCTTGTTTTGGAAAGCCGATATTTTAACATGCTTTCAAGATAACAAAAAGAAAATTAACTGTGAAGTTTGACGAATTAAATGTTCTCCGTTCTTGAGTTACAAAACGAATTGTGACACCCGAAAATGGCCCGTAAAGTTTCGGGACTTTCGAGAAATGGGCCCCTGGTCAGAGTTTTTCTCTGTCCTTGTGTGGGCCCATTTCCATCAGTAGGGTTAACGCTCACATGGTTCATATGGGGTAGAAAACTAGCACTTCACATTACACTCTAATCAGTTAAGTCTGTAGGAACATACTAGTCCTTTTGTTAAGCCCTGATACGAGAATAGAAAACAAAAACTAGTTGTAACCTGTGCTCTTAGGAGTTGTATCTCCTCATGCGGTACAAGATTGTATTTAGCCTGCACCTGTCCGATGTGGGACCTACTCAATTGCTGGGAAAGGCGCTGAGTTTCGGCTTCAAGACTGTAAAAAAGATAAAAACATCACAAGTGTCAAAGGTTTGTCATTGACAAATGACAGTATTTTTTCGGTTTGGATGCGAAATCATGTCGACGCATCTCGAAAGGCCACAAGATTCACGATTCCAGATTTATTATTATTATGCACTATTTCACAAAATAAATAATGGACATAACATTTAAAAGAAAGAAGGAAACAGACTAATTATCCTTGAGTGAGAAAAAGTGGATAAGTGCGTAGTGCCCATAGTAGCAAATGCTTTTGAGATGGCCACTACCACAGGAATTAGATGAAAGGAAAATAAAAAAAAAAAATTAAAAAAAAAAAAAAAAAAAAATATATATATATATATATATATATATATATTTATGATGAGAAGAAGAAAGGTGTAGCCATGCCTCGATAGATAGATCGATATATATATTTATATATATATATAAAAAAAATATATATATTATATATATATATATATAACTTTATATATATATATAATTTCTTTTTGCGAGTAGAACGTATTTCGTAGAGCCCTCAACTCAATTGATTGAGGAGCAATAACTATGACTTTACACAAGTTTAGGTTTCAGGAGTAACCATCGTTTCAATGCTACAGAACTGTTTCGTATGGTACAAGTACCACACTAAATTTCAAATATATATATATATATATATATATATATATGCATAGAAGTGAACTGGCAAAATAGATAGTACAGATAAAAATTAAATTAACAGTAATAAATTAAGAAACTGATAAATTTACAAAACATCCAATATTATTTACATCAATGAGTTGCATCTAAGGAGTCTTATTACATTAAGTTCACACACACAAAACAAAATTAAAATAAAATAAATAATAATAATAATAACTGTAATAACTAGGAAGGATATTAATCAAAAAGATAAACGCTAAAAGGTTAGCACAACATTTCGACATCATCGCATATAAGTACAAAAATTGTTGAATCAATCAAATCAAGAAATGGTTCAGTGACTGTCTCATATATGAGATGATGTTAATCAAAGAAAAATCTCCATCACTCAACACACAAACTGACTCGGTTGAAGCAAAACTATTTACGTGATCTTCATTGATCCGTATAGTAGAACAATCGTGACTGTCACGTAACCGTCACTGAACCATTTCTTGATTTAATTGATTCAACAATTTTTGTACTTATATGCGGCTTATAATTTATTCTTTCATTTGACAATGACATCTCGACGATGTCGGAACGTTGTGCTAACCTTTTAGATGAATATAGTTTCAAAGTCTAAGTTTATTAAGAACTAGGAAGGAAGGGAATATAATTATTACATTTGGCTGTCAAGGAGGTAGTGCTTATACTGTTTAAAAAATGAAGGAAAAGGTAAAGTTTTAATATTATAATTTACACAACTTACTTCTTCGCGATGCTCTCTACTTCCTTACACCTTTTTTCTAGTGCAGCATTCTCCTGGACCAAGTTTTGGTTCTGTTCTTCCAGCTTTCTATTCACCATCACCAAGTTTCGATTTTCGATCTGCAATGCTAGAGCATCTCGAACTCCACACTCCGGTGCTCTTGGGAGAGGTTTTGTAGGGAAGGTTGGATGCGTTTCAACGTTCATCGAAAATCCCTTTGGGGGTGGTGGAATGGGAAAACTTTCTTCAGAATAGGAGGAAAAACTTCCTTCACTTGACATAGAGCTACAGAAAGATTGTGGTGGTTGCAGCTCAGGGAGTGGTTTACTTGATCTAGAAAGATGATCTTCTTCTTCCTGAGAAACGTGACTTTCCGCTTGAGAAGAAAACGTTGGCTGTTCCGAATTCTTAAAAAAAAAACAATATGTGTTATTTGAAAGGCTGAAATTGTTAATGCTACTTATCTACTGTTT
>NC_090887.1:21906584-21924084 GCF_036669925.1 Montipora capricornis | reverse complement strand
GTACGGTTTCAGGTCCGGTGTAGGCACTGTTGATGGTATCTTCGTCGCAAAAAGACTGATAAAGACGACGTTAGGCTACTTCAACGCCTGTTTCATCGATTTACGAGCTGCTTTTGATCACATCTCTCGCCCGTTACTGTACAAAATCCTTCGTCTCCGCACTGGTGCCAATAAGCTAATCGATATTCTCGAGAAAAACTACGAAAATACGACGGGGTACATCTCTGGTACCAAAAAAACTGATGCTTTCGACATCAAAGTCGGGGTACGCCAAGGTGCACAAGAGTCCCCCTGCATCTTCAACATCTTTATGGACACGGTCCTCCGCGTAGCACTCCACGAGATTGAAAAGATCACCGATGACTGTGGAATTGAAATCGAGTATCGAATAAACATGCGCAGCACCGACCGCAACCAGCGCGCCATAGCTCCTCCATCTGGTAAGCGAAAAGTTATGCTAATTTTATACGCTGATGATATAGTCTTATTTTGTCGCTCAGCGTCGTCCCTTCAGCTCAGCGTCGACGCGATGAACTCCGTTTTCACCCGCTTCGGCCTGAAAATCGCTGAAGATAAGACCCAGACGATGATTTTCAACGCTGACGAAGAAGAACTCGCTCAAGAGTCAATCATCACGCTAAATGGCTTCGCAGTCGAGAACGTGCGCAAATTCCGCTACCTAGGCTACTGGCTGAACAACACCGCGAAAAATCCACCCCTCGCTGAGCAAATTTCCTCTGCATGGTCAAAATGGACTGAGATAAAACACATCCTCTGCGATCGTGAAATCAACCTCTGGATACGAGTAAAAATTTTAGAATCAACCGTCCGCGCACGCCTCCTCTACGCTGCGCAAACTGACCTCCTCAGCTCTGCTGAGCACGCTAAGTTAGAATCAATTTGGCACCAATATCTTCGAAAAATGGTCAAAGGCGGTTTCCAGCGCAAAAAAGCACCACCCCGAGAAACTAAAAAACAGAAAGCTGAGCGGTTGAAACGCGAAGCTGAAAATCCTGAGCTGAAAGAGGAATGGGACTGGGGATACAAAATCACGAATGAGAAGCTGAGAAAAATCTGCGGAGCTACTCCCATCGGTGACTTCGCCGATAAATTTCATCTCAAATACGTTGCTCACGTGACCCGCATGCCGAACAACGCTTTGCAGAAACAGCTGGTCTACTGTGAACCAGCCCGTACAATCCGACGAGGAGGCAAAAATGTGAATTTCTGGGCTAAATTATCAGAGACTACTGGCATCGAAGCCGAACAACTACAAAAGACTATGTACGACAGGAACGATTTCAACAAGTGGATCGCAGATCGCTACGAGACGCATTCACGGCCAGCCAAATTCGTAAAGACGAGTAAGTGCTGAACAAATCGATCGATCGAAAACCAAAGCAATTCGCTAATTACTTTCGACACTCAATTGAAAACCGCTCTATTTTAACCTTTTTAAGATGAAAAGGGTGTGGTAGTTTCTCAAAATTGATACTGGTCGGAACGGCGCTTAATTTAGAGGAGAGAATGAAAACTTATCCTCAAGTGCTGACGTTCGTCATAAAACCTCAAATTTGGCTATCTCACGTTGTAGTTTTGCTGACGACGGCAAAGAAATGGACAAAAGTGAAAAACGCACGTGCAGGGCGTGCAAAGCTATTGTTTTTGCCTACTAAACATGCAAATTTGTGACGTTCTCGTTGCCGTTGTCGTTGCTTAAGCTCCCTAATCGATAAAAGGGGACGTAGCTTTTGAGTGGAGATAGAGGTTAAGGTGGGACCGTGAGTGAAACCCATACAGTCACGCTGTTTCTGTGGTGTACGTCGCATAACAACCACCCAAGTGTTCAAATAGCCCATTTCCGAGTTGCTGCATGCCTCAGTTTCAAAGCGAGTCCTGGGCCCGGTTCTTCGAAAGCCGATTAACGCTAATCTAAGATTAAAAATTAACCAAGCAGTTTATTTCTCTACTCCCAAATGCTGTTCAACGCAGATTTTCGGCAGAACTTTACATGAGAAGACGTCAATTTTGAAATACAAAAATAAGCGAAAGAAACTTTCACCAAAAAATTGAAAACGTGAAACAAAAGTTTACGCTAATCCTGGATTAAGTTAATCGGCTTTCGAGGAACCGGGCCCTGGTGCATAACCATTCAAATGAAAATGAGTTGCGTATTCTTATGCAAATCAAATTCATTTTCCCTCACAATAGTTGAGCACCAAGACTCACTTCGAAACCGAGACAAACAGCAACTCGGAAATGGCCCATTGGTTTGAACGGCTTTAACGTTAAAACAACTTATTCGAACATTTTTAGTCGAGTCCTCACGTCCTCCTTACAACGCCAAATTTGGTCATTTCACAACGTTATAGGCCATTTCCGAGTTCATGTCTGCCTCCTCTTCAAGCGAGTCTAAGTGCAAAGTTTTTGTTATGAAAATTAGTTTTCATTCATATGTAAAGTAGAACTAATTACCATTACAAAAACTTCGCACTTGGACTCGCTTTGAAGAGGAGGCAGACATGAACTCGGAAATGGCCTATTGGGTAGTGGATGGTAAAGAAATGTACCAAAGTTGCCCAGTCCCCAGTCGTCTTCATATAGCACACGGCAAAGGGAGAGAAGCGCGCGAGGTGGAGGAGCAGAGGATGATCTTACCCATCTCCCCTTGCGCTCCCTTTCTCGATACACACCTCTCCCCGCGCTGTATGAAGATGACTGGGTACGGTACCAAAACGTGAAACGCACATGCGATGCGTGCAGAATCACTATGGTTGCTCATGAGATCACTCGTTTTCCCTCGTTTCGTCGGTGTTGTCCTTTCTAAAGCTTTCAGTTGTCTCAGAGAACACATCTATTCCCCACGTCCAAAAAAACAACAACAAAAAAACCTCAGTGAGTCATATAGAATATATGAAACTGTTCATATATATGAACTGCGGAATTAAAATACACGAGACTTTGAGAACATCAAAGTGAGGACATTGCCTACCATAGTTATGGCGCATACGTTCTGAGCATCTCGAGATACTCCAGTTTCCTATGGGTGGTTCTTATTAAAACAGGGATATTTTTTCGCGGTTTAAAACTATGCGGAGAAAGCTAAACTTAGCAAGTGCTCATGGTATCCAAAAAGGAAATTGGGGGTAACCATGCATTTTTCAGAACTAATGAAGCTTCAATTTGGAAAAGAACGTCGTACATTGCTTTGTATTTTAAAGCTTTTTACCAATCTCGACCCCAGAGTTCTTCTCTTGACTGAGGGAGAGAAGAGCTCTGGGGAACCCTGAAACAAAGTGTATTCTCATTGGTTTTTGTGAAGAATAATCAAAAGCGTCTCTAATCGGTGCATTCATGTTAGCACGAGGAAGTTCAAATAGCCAATTTTGGGCTCTAAGAACCCCACGGCGCATGGGTCGATCCGAGGCTCTGGTGACGAGAATGAGCTTTTTACAAATCTGCTTTTCCCGCATAGAGCGGTTTTCAATGGAGTGTCGAAAGTAATTGGCGAATTACTTTGGTTTTGCATTACTTCACTCAGTGATTGGTTCAAAGTTCTCGCACCACTTTTTCAACCAATCAGAAATGAAACCAAAACCAATCGTGGCTCGCGCGTGCACATTTTCCCGCGCTTTGTGTCAGCTAAGTGAAATTACTTCGAGTTTTGATTGGTTTATTGGATTGTCTCCGTCCTCTTTGATTGGCCAAAGTAATTACTTTGGTTTTGGTGTTACGCTAACTGTTACGCCACTCATTTGAAAACCGCTCTATTCATAAACCGGATTAAAAATACCTTTGAAGTAGTAGGCACCGTACTAAGTAGGAACTCAAACAGTCGCGAAGTAAAGCTGAAAAAAGTCTAGGCTTTAACCGGGCCCGAACCCGGCCCATGACCGCAGGGTTGTGCACCAGTGCTCTATCAATTCAGCTATTAGCTCAACTGGAAGCCGGTGACGTGCGAGTTCGAGTCAAATCTTGAAGGAGGTGAACGAATCGATGTTCTCAAACTCATTAATAATTCATAAGCCAAAACAAAAGAAAGTTTGGATATGTGGTCTCAATTAGCATAACATTTCGCCAACTTTAAGCCCAAATATCTCTTAAAATACTGATTCCTTTGAGAAGCAATATCAAACTCGAGAAGGAGTATTTCATCGGATATCCAACCACCTCGAAATCGGTTAAAAATCTCGGCCTTCGGCCTCGTTTTTCAACTCGCTTCTCGGTGTTTGGATATCCGATGAAACACTCCTTCTCGTGTTTGAAATATTACATATAACATTTACATTTTGTCATTTAATCTTCGTTTAGTTTTGATCCAGTAGTTGCTGTGGTGGTGGCAATAAGCTCTCATAGGAATTAGACGGATTTCTATCTCACAGGATAATGAGGATTATAACCCACCACGGCTTAAAGACGTATTAAATGGATGAAGCTAGTTAATGGAGTTCGAGTTCGCTCGAAATAAGCAAGCAAGCAAGCAAATTGCATTGCGTGGTGTGGTGTGGGACGAATTTGACACCAACGTTCCGTTCAAGTATCACCGCCCATTGTAGACGCCTGTTCCGACGTTTCTGGAACAATAGCAAAACAACAAATGACCTTGGATTAAAATGTAGGATGAAGGAGTGACGGGCTTCTGAGGTCCGTGTGTTATCCCACGGGAACGCCAACGCCGGAGTACGTCATTTCAAAACATAAATTCGCGCTATTGTAATCACTTCGCGACTACTCAAAGCTTTTTAACATGACAATGGTGTGGCAGTCCCTCGAGAATGAAACCGATTTGAGTCACGCGTAATTTAGGGTAGAAAATGAAAATTTATCTCCAGGTGCTGACGTCCTCCATAAAACCTCAAATTTGTGATTTCACGTTGTTGTTTTGCTGACGATGGCGAAGAAATGGACAAAAATGAAAAACGCACGTGCAGAGCGTGCAAAGCTATTGTTTTTGCGCACTACATTTGCAAATTTGTGACGTTCTCGTTGCCGTCGCCATTGCTAATGCTCCCAACTGGTTACACAAACATAGGTTTTTTTCCCAGTCGCCCGTAAGGCGGTTTGCGACAAAAACACCCTGCAATGGATTGATAGCGTTTCCATACCTACACCTAACTCATAACTATTTTGTGGGCCCATTAATAAGAGCATTACAATTTGGCATCGACTGAGATTACACGAATACAAAAACTCGCGTGCCTTTTGATATGCAAACATCAACGGATGTCAGTGTAAATATTCCGAACTCCAAACTGACACTGCGCTTCGACATCATTTTTTCTCTAACCTGATCTTGTTCCCAGTTGGCTTTTCTGCCAGCGGTTGCCGAGATGGGATTTCTAAGGAGCCCCAGCGACAAAACATATCCCATCAAAATCCAACACAAAAAGCATCGCCTTTCATAGAACTCGCTTTTTCCGACAATATGAAAGATCCTACGTCAATGACCGCGTTATATTTATGACTGAAACAGACTTAAAGATATCAGCCAAGTTTTCCCCAAAAAACATGGATGATATCTTGAATGAGGTCAATTTTTATGGTTGTTTTCATTTTCAGAGCCAAAGGCAACTTGCAACCATAAAAATGTGGCAATCAAAATATGCAAACGGAGTCTGGACTGTTTGTTTACTCCAGATGCACGAAGCAGCCTTCTGGAGGTCGTACTGTTTCGAGGAGAAGACCTCCAGTTCAGGTGGAAATCTTCCTGTGAAAGCTGTGTCAATGGATTAAAACAAAAAAAAGAATGACACATACTGGAACAGGAAACATAGCTGGGAAAATCCCCCGCCAGCTGGGCTATGGGTCAACTATGACACTCAGCACGGTCAACTCACCAAATCGCTTTTCCCTCTCGTTGAGAAAAGTGTCATGAATCTCGCCACATAGGTACGTAGCCGGACTTCCAAAACCTCTCTTAAAGCAAGAACAGTTTAATGCCTTTCTTATATCTTTCCTTTGTCTCGATTTTAGCTTTCGAGAAAAAACTTGTTCAGTTTATTTTGAAAACAGTCCTGAACAACAAAGGTCTTGGACTGGATATCTGGATAGGCGACAGATGCTACAAATTTGTCTCTGTCGGTTATAAATAGAGTGCATTAATATTTGCCGTTTACGTAGGAACAATTCGTCGGATCGCGTTATTAAGGTCCTGACTTGTCTCGACAATCTAATTTACGAAGAGCTGTATAAAAATGTGGAGTATACAAGGCAATCTATAAACATTTGACATTTCGTATGCGAGAGTCGACCCGGCGACGGTGTTTTCCAGCACGGCTCCTTAGATGCGTGAAGACCGCATGAAAGAATGCGCTTCGCCTAGATACATCCAAAAATATATTGATAATCAGACAGAAGTTTTTTTTTTTTTATCTAAGGATACACCTACCTTCGTTAAGCGGATGTTTGTGACTATGCTGTCAGTTCAATCAGCGAAGCAGACGTCATGAGATAGCTTGAGAGGATTGGTTTTTAGCCACTTGGAATCAATATTCTCAGCGAGGCAACAGGCACCAAGCTTTGCGACTACTTCGATAAAAGGCAGTTGATTTTGCAAGCTAGCATTACCTCTACGTTCAACGCACGTGTCAACGGGAACCTGCAGTCCTTGCTGGTTTATTTTCAGCCATGATGCGACACTTCGAAGGTCCTCACATGACCGAAGAGCAACTCTTGAGTCTTACTTCAGACCTTTGGAACGAGGTTTTTCAAACTAATCGGCGTGGGAGAATCAAGACCAATCAACCATCTGTACCCATAAGTTTAATTCACACAATACACCCACGTTTAAATCTCTCGAACTTGCAAGCATATGCTAGCCTACCAACGAGGAAACAGGAAAGAGACCTCATCTTTCAGCGTTATCATTTACGCTTTTGCGCAAAGCCAGAAGTTTTAGAGCTTTACTTCATACCAAGAAAGGCTTTAATAGACTTTTTTTTTTGTAAGAAAAAAACCACTCAACTGTGTCGTGTTTTTTTTTACAACCGAAGAGAAGGGAAGAGCTTGCTTCTTGGTGTTTCGCTTAAAAGATGAAATTACAAACGAAATCTAAATTAACATATCATCGAATTACATGTATACCTCCTCTTTTTCTTTATCCGCCAGGGCTTGCAATCGCTTCATTTTCTTTGTCAAAGATTTGCCATCTTTTCGAGTCTCCCTTAGCTGAACTTTCACGTTCTCGCCATTGCGTAGCTCATCCAAGTATTGATTGTTCTCGGTGAGAAGCCGTTCAATTTCTTTCTTGAGGTCATCGGTGTCCTTGAATGGTGTATAAACACTCGCTTCCATTTACTCTTTGTATCGTGTTCAAACGCACCAGTGCTTGAAAACTGAATTTTTTGTAGCTTCATGGAGTTTCTCCGACGAAGTTCACTCAAGAAGCGCTTCCCGTCGCTGAAGGAGAAACCGAAATGTTAACGAAAAAGTAAAAGCAGAACATCTTCCTCGCTTTCTAAGATCAGCTGCGATCGACTTCCTAGGAAACAGGAATATGCTTGACGAAGCACAACTTGACGAATATTCAAATTGCTGTGATAATCAAAAGCAACTTAGTTTTCGTGTCGCTGATTTACGCTAACTTGAATTGAGATGAGGACTGAACTTATCGGCAAAAACGTATAACAACCCATACAAACCTTCAAATTCGAAAAAGCAAAGAACCAGATATATTCACTGTGGAACGTATGCCAAAACAATATAAAATTACCACATTTGAAGTCTAATCATGCCAAAATTTGGGGATTCCCCAGTCGAGTATTTTTAGTTTTTAACAAATCAACTGAATTGGCGGGAAAAGTGCTGGTGGTAACAGATTTCTCTGGTTTGGCCCGAAAATGAAACATTTCAACTTACATTATCTTGTTTGTTCGTGCCTCCAGCGGCCCAGCCTACAGGAGAATTTCGATTTTGCTAGTGAAAGAACATTACGCATTGTACTGAGTTCCAGCGGGGTGGCAAAAATGAGGCGTCTTGTTATGTCACTTTTTCACTCGCACGATTTTCAAAAATAGCAGTCCTTTCAAAGCCTTTCGAGTGGCTCAATTCAGCCGCTCTAAACATAAATCATTTTCCATAGCATTAGTTTGTTCGATTTTTTTGTGACTTCGCTTCATTACACAACAGACTTGCGAATAATTCGAGTGATCTTGCAGTTATTGAAGTGCAAAGTCCAGGGTTGGATGGGACTGGACTTTTTCAAATTTCTTCCGCAACAAGCCGCAACTGGCAGTTGCTTCATTAAAATCGTGATGGTCACTTTCACATAGAATTACATAACCACAGTTTACAAAAATGACACGTCATATCTTCTCCACCACAGATCTGCAAATTCGATGCAAATAGTCAACCTCCTTGAAAGTACACGTGGTGCCTTAGTTGTCACTGGAGATATTGAATAAATTTGTCTGAATCAAGAAAATCTTACTAAACGTTTCAATGAAGCTGCGCAAAGTATCGCTCGATACCGATTCTCGGTTGAATCAACCATAGGCACTTACCCCGATCCATGTACACTGGAACCTCGATTTAAGTGAAAAGGTGATGGAAATTTCTTTCGTTACATCGAGTTTAGTTGAATTGAACTTCTTTTTTAAATACAATTTCATTTAAAGCAGGGATTTTCATTCGGTATACCGGGGACATCATTAAATATTTCCCTTCGCTACTTCTTAGTGCAAGAATATTACGTTGTCCAATCGTAGCAAGCACGGACAATCGAATTAGCCAATCACAGCGCAAAGAAATACAAACCAACCGGTCTCCTTAATTTGCCACCATCTTTTGGGATGTCACGCAACATTGACTCTAAGAGGAAGAGGTCAGTTTCTACTCCAGTCCTTAGGACATGTTAGGAGTGAAAAAGTAAGTATTTTTCCGAGCTCCGCTCCCCAAAGACTCTCTTCCGGGATTAAGGGACATCCTAAAAGACGGCTGTGACGGTGAAAAAAGTGGCGCGAACTTCCTTCGCAAGCTCTATTGCGGGGTGGGTGAGCGAGCGAGGAGAAGAGAGCTTGCTCGCAGGCTCTTCCGAGTCAGTTTGCAGGATATTTCCTTTCAATAAGAAAATTACCTGATATTTTCTAAGCTACCGCTAAAATCGCGAAAAAAAAACCACCGAACCACTGTGTGTCTTCGCCTTTCCCGGACTCGCAAAAACTGAGCAAATCCAACGGAGATTGTTATGCTTACTCTGACCTACTCTAGTTTGGAGAAATTTGATTGTAGCTTCAAAAGCTACAAACTCGACACTTCATCAGGCGTGATCCAAAGTTATCGGAAGAGTTCCCTTATGTTTACGATTACCAATTTTCTAAAAAAATGAAAAGGGTGCTTCATTAACAATAATTAGCCTAGACTTGCCACAAGTCGACCTCACGATAACCCCAGAACAAAATGTTTCGGCGAGCGAATCGTGATTTTTCGTACGCGAAGTGAATGAGCGAGCGACGAAGTCGCGAGAGGTGTCCCTCGTTCCGCGCGTATCTAGGCGAAGGACTTTTCGAAAGTCTATAATTAGCCTCTCTTTTAATGAGATGCAAATAAGTATTAGGTAAAAGGTTGCATTGTTGTGCTAAGCTTTCAAATACCTCCTGTTGATGGTGATAACTCTAGAATTATCCCACGCAATTCTTTAATTAGTTCGGCAAGCATGCTCGGACAAAAGCCTATTTCCTCTTTTTGCAAAGGAAAACCACCTTTTGACGCTCTTTCATACGCGTAGTCATACTCAGTCATAGTCATAGTTTATTTACCCACGAGCAGCTCAGGAGTTGTAAAGTCGTTGAAACATTCTGGGGCAATGAGTCTCTATGGCTCATCGAACAAAAACAAACGAGCGCGAACAACGTAATCTCCCCATGAAACTTTCTGGAAAGTTTCGCTTTGACGTCATTTGAAATGGAGTAATGTGATTGGGCAATCGAACTGTTTACTGCCCATATTAGGAGTTTCCTTGGCGGGAATAAGGAGAAGCTTTGTTTTAATCGCGCCAAAAATTCGTCCGTGAAACAAAAAATTGCGAACACCTTTTCAAGGTCATACGAAAGTCGCTCTATACCACAGAGAACAGACCACAACACCGGAAAGTCCATGCCCTCCTCTCTTACCTGAAGTTAAATTTTTTACTAAAGCAACAAACGTACATTCATGTAATCTTCGGAACTGAGAATCAAATTTTTATATCCCTAGACCGAAAACTGAGTTTGGAAAAGGCAGCCTGCACAAGTTTTATGGAACAGTATTCTCTCTGAAATGGGAAACGTGTCAAGTCTCGGGGAATTCAAAACTTTTCTCCGTGGGAAAGGTTATTTATAATCATTTTTCAACTATTTATAATTATTTTTACTTTTTAATCATTTAGATTTTATACTTAGGTGGTTTTAAAGATAGTTAATTATGTATTAGGTACAAGTGATATGAATAATGTTTTTAATGTTCTATATATCATTTCGTGTTTGAATAAAGATTGATTGACTGAATAGTTTGTCGGTCCTTTTATGCCCCACAGGGTTAAGAACATTGAAGAGTCGTAACCTGCGATTTATCGTCCCTATCCGGGAAGACTAGAGAGCCTCACCATTTGCAGATGTCATTACAAAGGCAGAACTTTTTCATCCGTTACAATTGAGTGTCGCCGAAAAGTAATTAGCGCATTGCTTTAGTTTTGCATTACTTTACTCAGTGATTGGTTCAAAGTTCTGGTGCCACTTTTTCGACCAATCAGAAGTGAAACCAAGACCAATCGTGGCTCGCGCGTGCACATTTTCCCGCGCTTTGTTTCGGCTACGTGTAACTACTTCGAGTTTTGATTGGCCAGGCCAGAGTCGAACTCACGGCCTCCCGCTTGGCAGCTATAGGTGCTCAAATAACTGAGCCACCGGTGCCGCGATACCAACCTGATGTTTGGTCTGTACCATATGCTCATTTACATAGTCGTGGCACGGAATGGAGTAAACGGCGTCAGTTCGTTGTTCCCGCGTTACGGTATCTTTAGGTTTGGCAAAAATATGCCTTAGCGTCTGGAAAGGTTTTTGTACAAATTTAACGTTTTGGCCTACTCAAAACTCTCTTGATAGGTTTTTGAAGTCCTTGAATGTACAGGACAGCAAAACCAGCGACCAAAGTGTTAGGAGGTGTTACGAGAAGTAGTGCCTGGCTTTGTACAGCTACGAAAGAAAGTCTTTGGGTGTACAGTAAAGCCATGAACATCTTTTCGCTCCCTAGCCTTAGATCTAGAATCACAGGAAGATAACAAACACTCTTAAGGCGTCGTGAGCAACGTTCTAGCTACGGAAATAGGATGGTAAGAGTCAAAAGAAAGATACATGCCAGGTTAAGTCTAAAGAAGACAAGCATCTATTACAGTTTCACTTTCTATGGTGAAATGAATAGGCAGCTCAACTGAGTCTGAATGCGACAGAACGCGTTCCGCTTTATTCCCCGGTATCGCAGAGATGACATCGTCGACAAACCGTTTCCAAAATATATCATGGACCGGTAAGGATGCCAGAGCCCTTTGTACTACATCTTTCATTACCATGTTACCATGTTACCATGTTGGCAATGGCAGTGGAAACGGGCGAAACCATGTAGCTGTGGCAAAAACTGAACTGATAGAATTGATAGAAAGTACCATTGTAAGCAAATCATTTGCGTGGTGTTAAGTTGTGTTAAGACAAATATATAGCAAATCTATTACATCCTCCACGGGCAAAGTTCCGGCTTTGCCCCAAGCTGGCGTCTTTCCTGAATCTTCTTTCCCGCAATTTTAATGGGGACAAAACAGGAAATTTGGTGAAGAGAAAACAACATCGAAAGAACTCGTGTTCTGCCCTGAGGTTTATGCTTCTTACGAAATCCGCAAATCACAGGAATTCTTGATAGTGTAAACAGTATTCCCAACATCAGTGACAAGGTTCTCTCGAGATAACTCGAAAACGCATTATCGAGTCGGAAAATTCAAAAAAGCCGGAGACTATGGTTTCAAAAGAATTCCCGTCTTATGGATTTTAGGCGAGCTATAACAGCATTTTTTACGTCTACAGATTGTTGATCCTACCAACTTCTTTCAAGTAACATTTTGTTTTAACTTGCGTTGAGTCTTACAAGTAGGATCAGAACTTTAGAGTGGAATGTTATTAAGCAGAGACAAGGTTTTTTCATAGTACCAATGTTTGTCCATAACTACATTACCGCCGCCCTCGTTAGCGCCGGGATAATTGGAGCCTATCGAGGTCCCTTAAATGAGAGCTACTAGCGCCTTGAAAATACCGGTTTTATCACGAAAAATGCAAAATCAAAAACTGCTTGATTGTAACGGTTTGTAAATTACTTGACTCTTACTAATTCATCCTACCAGGATCATGTTGTTGCGAGACTTCTCTTCTTTCGTGAGATCTCCAAATATTGGAGCAAATATTCCCAGAACCTTGCGATCGCTTCCAAGAAAACCGGAAGTAAATGAATGTCAAAAAAGGAAATCATGGGACAGCCCGGGGGAGGGGATACTCCCAGAAAAATCAGGTGGGATGCGCGATCAGCTTCCTGAGACCCTTACCCTATTTCCGACCAAGATCTCCGATTTTCCCTGCATTTTTTTAGACCCGACCAAAAATTTTGATACCGTATCTCAGACCTATTTTCTGACCTATCTCAGCTGTTACACGGCTGGCTTCATAATTTGCGAAGGGCTTTGTTCATAGTCTTATCACCTCATGATGAAGAAGCTTCTTCTAAAAAACATACCCAATTCAAGACTTGAGTGAACAAACCATACCCTACTTCAGAACAAAATAGTCAAAATCGATACCATATTTCAGACCAAAACGGCTACGAAACTACACCATTCGGGGCCACACATACCTATGTAGCCCATAAAAGGGAGTACGCGGGGGGGGGGGGGGGGAGGGGGTAGAAGATGTCTGCAAAAAACTCAAAGTGAGAAAAAAAATTGAAGGGGTACCGTCACGCTAAATGTGCTGTTTTTAGGTCAAAACTGGGTCGAAGTTTAAATTAGTACATAAGCTCACAAGTACATCAATTACTGACAACCCACGGACAAGATATAAAATATACTTTTTGGTCTTCATTCATGCGAAGACGTCTTTTAGTGTTTTGAAGTATGACTAAAATAGCGTTACTCCGCCCCTTAAAATATTACTCTGTCATTGTCTCCCCTCCAAGAATTAGCGCAGAGGTTGTAACCTCGACTAACACTCCACCGAAAAGCGCTCTCAATGATACCAGTTGTAAGTAAGTTCACTGCGCATGAACATGCATCATAATCGTGTTCTGTACTCTGATGACGTAACATTTAACACAATTTTTCTTTCTCTTTCCAGGAAACAATTTGTTAAAACCACGTATATCGACTTATGATGCGCTCGAGACGCTTTGGTTGGCATTCAAGGAGCTGTAACATTTCCTCTCAGTGGAGCCTCGGCGTATGCTAGTCCTACGACTCCGGTGCTCTCGGTTTCCAAACTTCCCGCGTGATTCATAACTCGGCGTTCGTTCTCAAAAGCATAAACCAATATTCTGACGGTGTGCGGGGTAAAAAGTGACACGAGCTTCACACGAGCTTGAATAATGGTATGTGGCATAAATCGCGGAATCGCATAAGAATGCCGAGTGAACTAAGGCTACATTCACACGGTACCGAACGAATTTTCGACTAGTTGAAAAATTGACCGTTTACTCTGTTCGCACGGAACCGTGCACTATTTTTGCTCCGTTCACACGGAATTGACGTACCTGATGAAATGTTAACGTTTGTCAGTGGACTTACAAGCTGCTCATGCGCAGAAGGCTATTTCCAAGATCCAAAATGACAACCAAAAAGAGAAACGTTGACGATAGCGGCAATGAGGCCAAAATACGACACCTGAAAGCACTGAAAGAGATAAATATTTTACATGGATGATGTTTCGGAGAAGAGCGATTAAGATGGCAGCCTCCATGTTTTCTTCTTCCAGCTGAGCAGCCTCGCATTCACGTAACCAAGCATTTACCGCGAAAAAAATTGAACGTTTATGGTGTTCAGACGTGTTCAGAGCGCGCCGGTCAAAGTTTCGACCGCACCGGCTAAAAATTCGACCCCGGTTTTGGCGTTCAAATTTTTGAACGGCGAAGTGTCTAAATTTTGGTACGTTTAGCTTGGTTCCGTGTGAACGGAACCCTTAAGTGTATGAATTTTCAACCGGTCGAAAATTGGTCCAGTAGCGTGTGAATGTAGCCTAAGAAGAAATAAATGAAACTCGGATAATTTTCAGGTTTGTTGAGTGTCATCCATAACTGTAAACAATAGCTAATAATCCTCGAAAAGGTGCTTAATTAAGGTTCAACTGTGCAGATCGGTTAATTTCATCACGACAGATGACAGACAGCGAATTCAGAACAATAATATGCGATTCCGCAAGCCTTCTTTTCCCCGATGCTTTCGCCAACTTCTGACTCGTGCTCTCGCGCGCGCAAATTCAAACTTAAATCTTGACGAATTTTAACGATTTTAACGTTTCGCGCGAGACCAAATTCAAGTGCAAATGCAACAGATCAAATTTTCTTTAGCTACAAGATGAGATATTTTTCTCGGAATCTTTTATACACTCTTATTGTAGGAATTTCTTTGGAAGTAACAAAGGTTAAAGGTCAAAGCGCAAATACTACTTTACCTTCGTTGGTCTGTTCTGGTCCACATGACTGTGAAAGTTGTGTGTTGGATTCAGTTTGCTTTTGGTGCGAGTCCAAGCTGCGATGCAAAGTTTACGACGCTTCAAACGAAGAAGCGCAAAAAAAGGAATGCGGAGAAGTGATGTGGAGAAGTTGCAAGAAGCCAGAGAAACCCGGGATGGCGCACATAATCAGTGCTGTGGTCTCCGTGATCTTAATTTTTGGTGGGTACGACCGAACTAACATACAATATTGAGTAGCATACAGATACCTATTAAATAATATTACGATAAAGGTCCTTCTCAAAAGTTTCAGTACACTCAGACGGTTTTAAGAAGTCCCTTTCAGTAACCAGCAGTGACATCTAAGTAGAAAATGCCATCCATCTTCCATCACTGTCCCAGCACGCGTAAAGGCCTGGCCAAACGCTCGCAACATTTCAACACGACATCTTGCAACGCTGTTGGGCACAACATGTTGCATACGTTTGGCCACCTTTTGCGATATGTTGGATGATGTTGGATCAAATTTGAAAACGGCCAAATTTTTCGTGCAATATTTTAGATGTTGCATGATGTTGATGTTGACGTAATACTGGAAAAAATGTGATAAAACATGGCAGTTACAACCGTTTTTGTACTGGAGACGCCTTATCTGTCCAGACGAATTATGTCGCCTCTCCTGTTGTCCCTCTAGCGTAAAGACGGAACGAACTATATAAGACGCATAACTTGTTTGGGACAAACTTGTGCAAACATTTTTTTCTGCGTATGTTTATAATTCGTCTTGTATTAATACGGGCCAAAAGAATATGAAGGTAATCCCTCATATTGGTCCTATTCCCATCGTAATCTCTCTTAAGTTATTTTTAGATCTCCCGCGAAATCCGGTTTTCCCACGAGGGTTAACTAATAGCCAATCATATGTTCCCATTTTTATCAATATTGACAGCTGAGCGAATTCCCACGCAATGATTGGTAAAAATGGGGACATATGATTGGCTATTAGTTAACCCTCGTGGGAATACCGGATTACGCAGGAGATCTAAAAATAACTTAAGAGATTACGATGATCTTCCAACACGTACTAAATTGGATAGTTTGTCGAGCTTGCATTATTCGTCTTGCGCCCGTCTTAATACCAGACGAACTTAATTAAAGGGACTCTGTCATGCTAAATTTGCTGTTTTAGGTCAAAACTTGGTAAAAAAAATCCAAATTAGTACTTAAGCTCAAACGCACAACATTCCAGACAACCCACAGAGAGAAGATACGAAATGTATTTATGGCACAAAGAGCTGCTCGTATTTAATGTTTGACGACTTTCTGAAGATATTAGGGCCGTTTATACGAGAGAAAATAAGCCGCGGCTTACTCTGGTCGCGGCGTACATAATACGCGAAAGGAACTATTTATACGAGTATAAATTCCCAGGCGAGGATAAGCCGCGGCTTGAGAAAGCCGTGAACGTAGATTTTGTACCATTTATACGGGGTGTTTGCGTCCTAGGTAAGCCGCGGCTTATTTTCTCTCGTATAAACGGCCCTATGGTCTCCAAACTTAAAAAAATTGGCCAGTTTTTTCAAGCTTCAATCCAATTCCATTCTCTCTATCCTTGACCGCAAACAACAAAGAATAGCTTCAGCGCGCTTCAGTGGTTATTGGAAACAAAACTACAGCATTATGTTTTGGTCTTCATTGATGCAAAGACGTCTTTGAGTGTTTTGAAGTTTGGCTAAAATAGCGTGAAACTGGCCATCTAACATACGCCGAAAAGAAGTTTGCTCATGTTCGTCCCAGACGAATTATGCGTCTGTAGAATAAAATTGGCCAATCTTATGAAATGTCAAGTTCAACCTCCGATATTGCAATAGACCTTTTTCGCTTGTACATTTTGTTTTCCCAATACAGATCATGTGATAATACTCAGGAGGTTTGGTCCTTTGTTTTGTTCATTAAAAAGAGTGCATGCAGACATATTTAGGCTTGCACGCACTCTTTTTAATGAACAAAACAAAGGACCAGACCTCCTGAGTATTATCACATGATCTGTATTAGGAAAACAAAATGTACAAGCGAAAAAGGTCTATTCTAGCGTTCGGCCCAAGTCGTGCGAATAGTGGAAAGCGCTATCCACTGCCATTCACTGGATAAATCGCTGGATAGTGATTTATCTGGTGGACAGCGTTATCCATGCCACCTTTTGAACAACCGAGGCTGATTGGCTCATCACCAAATCAATGTTACGTTATCAATTCATAAGCCGCACTATCGCGTCAAGACTTGCCAATATGAAAATTTTGTCAGGTACGAAAGTTCCAAGTATCCAAACGTTCAAAATTTATTCAAATTAAATAAAACAATGATTCCATTCTCGCGTGAAATGAGAATGGTTCTGGCCAACTCTTCTGTAAGCAATCTCACATCCCAGGGACTAATGCAGGAAATTTGACCTAACGAGATCATTTCCTTCGTTCTCACAGCCTGCATGTTGTATTACTGAAGCAGTAATATTGGAAGGAGAATTTATACGCCGAAAGTAAAATGCTTACACTCTTAATTAAGGATGGTTCACAAATTTACCGTTTCAATTCAGTTGATATAAACTATGGTGTAAACGACAAATGCGAACAAAAAAATATCATCAATGTGCTATAAATATCGCATAAATATCCTATAAATATGACACATCAGCTGACATTAGCCAATCAGAGCTAAGCATTTCCTATGGTGCTCTGTGGTCATAAAAACGTACTGCCCAATCAGATAACTCGAAATTTCAACTCAGCCAATGAAATTCAAAATATTTTGAATATGTCATAAGCTGGGGA
>NC_090887.1:21894084-21899084 GCF_036669925.1 Montipora capricornis | reverse complement strand
TTTGGCGTGACAAGGTAGACCACACCAAATTGATCTTTTGTTTATCAGGCCCCAATTGTTCGAAGGGTGGAAAGCGCTATCCACTGGATAACTTACTACACCAATTTCGATATATTAAAATTCAGTCCTAAACAAAAGCCATCATCTCGCGGCTCTGGGGACTCAATATAAGGATTTGTACCAGTTTATTCCCCAGAGCTTCTAGATGGTGCCTTTTGTTTTGGAGTGAATTTTAATATATCGGAATTGGTCTATTGGATTTGACAGGGTTTATCCGCCGGTTAGTGATTTATTCCGTGACAAGAGCTCATCAAGGGAAGCTTCTATATCCACTTATTCTTTGAGTCAACCCTTTTTTGAGTAAATTTATCTTAGGAACAGGTTTTTCCCACGGAAAGTATGTCATTTCCCTTGACGCTAAAATAGCCCTGTTTTGATTGGCTTTTACAACAGTGGGTGTGCTGAATCTCTCAAGGAAGGCGTTCTGTATATAAATGTACTCGGGGGAGGCTTGACTCCTACGCCAAGTATAGAAGATAAAGGCTTCCTTTGATGCGCCAATGCCGGTATCCACCTTTTGAACAACCGACGCAAGATGGGTGAGGCTAGATCGCGTGGGTGGATGGGTCGTGGGTCGTGTTTGTTTGAAGATAAAAAAAAAATATTTATATTAGCTCCCTCAGTGCTCGGTCCAAATTTGCAATTCTCTATTTTCGAATTCCCCATAATACATTTGTTTGCCCCCCAAATTATGCATAAACTTTTGTTTTTCAAATCCTCTTGGGAATATGTAGTGTCCCCAAGAGTATTTGAAAACAATGGTTTATGCAAAATTTGGGGGGAAAACAAAATGTATGATGGGGAATTCGAAAATAGAGAATTGCCATAAAAGAGTTAGGGTTAGGGTTAAAAGTATTTATTAAATTCTCAACCTCGGATAATGCATTTCGCGTGCTCTGATTGGTTCACTCAATCTCGGTTATCAGCTCATATACCTTGGTTTGACCTTATATGGTAAATGATTGCGTTAAGCGTTGCTAAACTAAAAATGTTTTCGCCGGAATGCGAAATTACTCTTTGAATAAAGCCAAAAAGGAGAAAAAAAACTTTTTTTGTGGAAAGTTTGGATCAATTCCGACGTTTAGAAGTACGCGAAAAGGCAAGAAATGTTTTTGTGATGAGCCTGCGTCTGTCTGACAACAAGGTATTACACAACATCGCATCAGTTCTCATCAAGTTTTTTTCGATTTCGCTCGGATTTGCTCGCTTTTTCCGCTCGTATTTCGTACTTCCAAATTTTTGGAGTTGAAGGAATTTAATAAAACAATTATTCCATTCGCGCTTGTTGGATATGAGACTGGTTATAGCCAACTCGGCGCTATGCGCCTCGTTGGCTATTTACCATCTCATATCCAACGCGCGCTTATGGAATAATTGTTATGTATACATGACGTGTATACATGGAGGATCTCGAACCCACGACACACGACCCACGACCCACGACTCACGACACACGACCCACCCACCCACGCCGATTAGACACTCACGCTAGACCAGTGAGCCTATTAAACGTTAACGCCAAAGTCCTCTGAATTTTGTTCATGCTGACAGGGCCTGTTGGTAAAATTAGCACTAGGTGGAGAAAATTATTTTTTTGGTCACAATTTATCGATAAGAATTATGTAAAATCATGACTAGGCCCAAAATCTACTACCTCTTTGGAATCATTTTCTGTCCAAAAATGCAAAAAAATATATCAGCAGGTAAAAAGCACTGACCCGTAATGGGGCAGGACGGAAGACTCCTTTTTTACCAATGGTTCATGTCTGCCTCCTATTCAAAGCGAGTCTAAGTGCGAACATTTTGTGATGGTAATTAGTTCTACTTTACACATGAATGAAAACTAGTTTTCATAAGAAAAACCTGGCACTTTGACTAGCTTTAAGGAGGAGGCATACATGAAATCGGAAAAGGTTAATTTGCGCCGCATGAACGACAGATAACCAGTTGATCCAGATTTCGCAACTATGGATACATTCTACCTTATCTACCTTCATCTTCCTCGAGATATTTTGAATCGTCGAAATGACCATAATAGCAGCACCAGCGAACCTGGGCATGGAGTAAATTAGAGCCATGCTCGTGTCTTGCTCCAAAGTGATGGTTGGCATCGTCAGACACACTGAGATTTTTATCTGGCACCGTTCCAAAAGGACTGGACGAAAAAATCCCGCTTTTCAATCTCCTTCGTCGTCATCTTCATCAAAGCGAATGTGGGTTTGGCGTTGCATTTGTAACGCTTCAGCTTTCCTTGCAACCTAGAAATCGAAGAATCAATTGCAATGATTATCACAAAAACAATTACACAAGGTTTAATTTAAAACTCACTCAAGTTCCACAAGGTTCTAAAGCCGAGTAGATCATGCAAAAGAAGTTTAAAAAGTCCAATCACACATCAATTCACATCACACATCACTTCATTTTAACACGGGGGCTTTAAACCTGTCACAGTTCTGCGCCCAATGGACAGCTAATATAGCGTGATAAATAATTAACTAAAAACAAAACAAATTACAAAACTGTACAATAACACAACGACAAAAAGAAGGTGAAAATTTAAATAATTCACTTAAACATCTTTTTTTCCTAATTTGTTTGATAAAAGCATTGATAGTGAGAGAAGAAGGTATTAGATCAGTCAGACTGTTCCAAAGCTTGAGTGCCTGGAATCTGAAGGAGTTTGTTTGAGCTCTCGGTACGTTTAGTTTTCTAGTTCCTCTAAGATTCTTTGTGTTCACTCGTTCGTTCAATAATTCACTGATGTACATGTATTTAAGTGCTCAATTGCTCAACGCTTTGTAAGCAGAGATGCAGACATAGCCTTCACTAGTATGTCCTTTATCTTTGCACGGTCACAAAGGGGAAAAGTTAAAATAGCTCAGTAGGCAAAGCAAGATGTTTGGACCTATGGTTTAACACTAGTGAAGCTTTTGCGGACAACGTAAGCATAAAACAGGAGTGTCACTCATTCTCTATCTCTACGTCGTAAATCTTAAAGTCCCTAATGCCGCTGAATCTCTGATATTGTTCAACGTGAACAAGATGGAAGAATCGCGAATGACTTACGAAAGCACACAGTTTTATTTTTAAGAGACGTTTGCTTTGGCATCGTCAGTACTTAAAACTCCCTGAAGATGGCGAAATGTTGGTTATAGACCGTATTCACAAATGGCGACCAAGAAATTATTCTTTTGCCCTTGTGCTAATCATCCTCACTAGCCTCACTTTGGAGCAATGATTCTTTTGAATTTTGTTCGTGCCAACGAGGCTAGCGAGGATGATTAGCATAAAGACAAAAGAATAATTGCTTAGCCGCCATTTATGAATACGGTCTATATCTTCCCTCTTTTTTTTCACACGATGGCTAAGAGGAGGCCGCTACCGTCAGGCGTGGGCTCTAGGGCTGGATTGCCATCTTTTACCTTTTCGGTTCCTCGTTTCTTCTTCCTCTTTGAGTTATATCTTTCTATTCGATCAGCATTTATCTTCTCCCAATAAGACTTCTCTTCCTCTTCTTTAAAGAAATAAACGAAAGAAAAAATTATCACCAGGCACAACTAAACTTGACATAATTAACTGAAGAGAGTGTATTGTAACGTTAACTGCTAGATTTCTATCCCATATGAACCATGTGAGCGTTAGCCCTACTGATGGAACTGGGCCCACACAAGGACAGAGAAAAACTCTGACCAGGGTGGGAATTGAACCCACGACCTTCGGGTTGGATCTCCGCCGCTCTACCGACTGAGCTACAAGGTCAGTCATAGTCAAGGTCATAGTTTATGGAGTGGTGATTTAAAACGGTATGTTAACGTTTTGAAACAACAAGGCTAGCAAAGATGTGTTCAAAATAGCTTTTTAGCAGGTGTTTGACAATTTTAATGTGAATCTCCGTCAAAACGAAATATTTCTGACTTTTATTCCATGTATTGCTATTCCGGAATACGGTCAATCGAACGCACCCTAATTCTTTCAAGACATTTTCAGGCTCCAATGTCGTCGTAACACTGAAGAAAAATTGCATGATCAAGATAACGCGAAACCACTTACTATATCCACCATAACCATAACCATTACAATTTCTCAAATTTAATTCGTGCATTAACTGCTTTATTTTTCACTAATTATTGTGTAGGAATGTAATCGGACAGTGAAGTGGGACAGTTGGCTGTAATTGGACACCTGTAATCGGACAGTTACACTAGCCAATCATATTAAGTGCACTTGGCTTAATCCACCAATCACAGAATTTATCACAATAACCATAGCAACAACCACCTATCCCACCAAACTGCGGATTTTCCAAAATGGACGAATTTGTAACATTAGACAGTGAAAAAGGAATGCATTTATTTCTTCGGAAATTGTAATGGTTATGACTAATTGAAACAGGACTTCGTGTTGACCAATTTTTTATTTTTATTTTTGTTACAGTTTAATGACAATAAACAACATCATCATAAGCATAGTCTACAAAAGAGTCATAGACCCCATACAAAGGCAGACCACCTAATAAAAAAAAATATATATATATATTAAATAAGAAAATGAATAAATAAAGAACCATTGTTAAAACTAGGATTATATAAAAAATTAAAGATCTAGTCATATCTAGATAGCAAGAAGTCTCTTGCACCCTTCTTAAAATTAGAAATGTTAGATGCCTTCGGTCTGTAATCATAATCGTTACATTAAACACATCGAACTCCCGCTACGCGGTCGTCCGATTTTGTTTATCACTCGTATGATTACAACAACAACAACAACAACAGAGACTTTATTTTAACAATAGTGAAAAAGGCCTTTGTAGCCCGCAGTTAGCGGAGCTATTCTAGGTGGGCTACTAAAACTGACACTGTATAATTAATAAGCTCTCACACACGCACACATACACACATTAAATAAATACATAAACAAGTAAATAAAACTCAGTCCTATTA
>NC_090887.1:21874084-21891584 GCF_036669925.1 Montipora capricornis | reverse complement strand
GGACAAATTATTGCTGTCTCCTTGGAAACCGCATTCCCTTGACGCAAAACATTAAACTTCCACCAATATTCTTTTGTCAGTGGTTCTGCCACAAAAAAATCTGCAGCAAAAGGCCACACTTTACCTGTGAGTGTTTCAATCTTAACTTCGTCCGTTTTTGACGACATCGCCTCTAGAACTGAAGCACAGTTTTCTGCAGTATGGAAACGAACATGACCCTGTAAATTAAATAAGGAAAAAAAAAGATTAACTGACAAAGCATCTACAATAGAGTGAAAATAGCCTGCATTTTTCTCTCACCTCAGAACTGCCTTCCATAAAGTCCAAATAAGCTACTGGTGCATGTGAAGTGAACATAGCCTGCAACAAGGCAACTATTTTAATTAGAATTGTAAACGGACAATTCTGGGCTTATTCTCGCCGTTGGGCACTTGCAACCAACGATGAGACTGTTGGTTAGAAAGTCCTCAGTTACGTATTTAATTCTGAATACTGATCTTTGCTTTATGGTTTCAAACGTTTGAAGTTGAATAGGGGTGAATAGTCATGGGAAAATTGTCTGACATTCAAAAAAATGATATTTTTACGTTCCAAGTCGAAGATTGGAGTTGATGCTTCATTCGGGTTCAAAACTAAACTGTTTTCCAATTAGCCAATATCAGAAATACATTAAAACCCTTAGCTTGGCTCCAAAGTTTTGTATAAGCATTGTTTCCAGTTTCAGTTTGATACAAAATTTTGGAGGGATAAACAAAGAGTGTTATGGTATTTTTGATATTGGCTAATTTCAATTTATAGGCAAAGTCACTTAAATTTACAAGTTTTTGTTACATGTATGTTTCAAGTCAATTTTTACAGCACAACAACTTCTGTAAACAAGTAATGAAAATGTAAACAATGACTTCAACAGGAAATTGATTGTCGACCAATCATAGCATGCATACTATCTGAATGATATAATAAATCAGGATACTCACCCTTAAACCTGTCATCGTTATTTCACCATTTTGGCACAAGAATTTCAAGACAACCCCCGGTGTGTAGGGTAGCTTTTTTGCCCCTGGAATTTGTTCTTGATATTCACTGGGGATTTTGTTCTGATTCTTTCCTTTACAAGCATCATCTTCTAAACCTTGCGATTTCTTTTTCTCCTGAGTTTCATGGAGGGAAGTACCAACAGAAGGTTTTGATTGTTCTAATTGTTTCTTTAAGTTATTCATTGCTTCCCGTTGCTTGTCCTTGTATTCCTTTTTCAGTTGTAGCCACTCCAACCTTTAAGAAAGGTAAGCCACAACTAGATTAGTTACATCAACTACATGTAGTTAGGTATCCCAAACTCCCCACAATTAGCATAGAAATCGAAAACTATCCTTTTTTCTATTATAAGGTATGTAACAGATTCATAAATAATTATTATTACTCAGGGCGCGACGAAAGTGCTGTCCGATAGCCCGGGGCTAGTGGAATGACTTGTTGGGCTAGCGTTTACTTATCGTAGCTTGCCCAATGGGCAAGCACCGTTGGTTCCTCTTTTCTGATGATAAATTGAGCTTTTATACCACAAAGTGTGTAGCAGAAGCTCCTGAGAGAAAATGATAACGTTATGAGGCCAAATTATTGTAGTGTGATAAATACTCTCGGTATCCAAAAAGAAAATTGTGGGCAGGGGTTTCAATAACTTCTGAAATAGCCGTCCATGATAGCCCATTGAAGGCGGCAGTTTGACAAGTTTATAATAGCATTTTTAGTGAAAATCAAGGCAAACCAGCCGGCGGTGTGAGGCAAAGCAGGCGGCGGTATACCGCCGGTAACCGGCTTCTATTGAAACCCCTGGCACTGGGTAACCAGGCATTTTTGAGAAATAATTAAGTTTCAGTTTGAGAAAAAAAACGCCATACATTGCTGTGTATTTTGAAGCGTTTTTACAAATATTATTCATGAATTATCATTGAAAAACGGTGGTTACCCTCAATTGTCTTTTGGATTTCCATAACACTTGTTAAGATCTACATTTCCTGCATAATCATAAACCGGGGCAAAAATACATCTAATTATTGTTTACAAACAATTTAATTTCGGGCCAGCTCGTCAGACCTTTGGGCTAGTAACCTCAAGTAACAGCTTGCCAGAAGGGCAACCTCTTCTTTTCATTTTCGTCTCATCCTGTTACTATAACCCTTTTTCTGAAAGTATTTCAGGTGATTTAAATAAAAGATATCCTTGAATGGCCTTTTCCACCAGAGATAAAAATAGATTGTAACGCCTTAGTACAAAGCATTATGGGACTGAAATGCCGACAAACATTCCAAAAATGTCTTTGTTGTTGTCCGCTTATTAATCCCATAATGCTTTGGGCACTAAATCGTGATGTCAATTGAAAAGAGTGCTATTGACTTGACTTTCTAAATTTCTTGCACAAATAAACATAGTAATCAGCCTTTTCCCATGGGGCTTCTCAAGACAAATTCATAACACCTCTTGGGAAACGTTTACCACATATCTTGCAAATTCACTCCAACAATGTTCAACAAAACTTTATGCAACAGGAAATAATGTTTACAATCAATTTTGTTGGTAACAGTTTCAAAGAGAGCATTTCTATCCTAAATAAATGAATTTCAGAAACACTGATTTGTCATTTCAAATTTCCTGGAAACTCCCATCTTGAATACCCGGTAATAATTACTGTGACATGTTACAGTTCCCCCTTTGTTACTAATAAAAAGCTCTTCATGTCAAAACAATTGTAATTATTAGAGGCAGAGACCTGTTCTCTTTTAGTCAACACAATATTTTATACAATCAGTAACGTGAGAAAAATTTCACGAGACGAATGAAAGTCATAAAATTACCCAGTTGTTACTTCTACAAACAAATTGATGTTACATTAATTTTGTACTCACTTGGAAATAACTCGCAGGTGAGGCAATCTTGTTTCCTTCTTCTCCTTCTTTTTCCTCTTTCTTTTCTTTTGTTTCTTGCTCTCCTTTGCTGTGTCCTCCTCACAACTTCCATCATCGCTAGTCTTGTCACTTATCCTCTGTCGTTTCTGTTCCATGCCTTTCTCATCACTTAAGCGGTCATCATGACCCCTTTTTTGTCCCACTGATGGCATTACACCACTCTTTGCTCCTTTCTTAATACTTGCTATTTTTTCACCTTCCTCCCACTGCACAAACTTTCTCCCCTTTTTGTCCTTACAATCTGCACCCTCACCCACCCCTTCCTGACAATCTTTATTTTTGTTACTGTCTTTTCTATTCAAGCCTTCCTGTCTTTGTTTTGTATCACTATGTCGCTCATTATCAGAATCAACAGATGATTCACTGACTGTTCTCTTTCTCTTTTTTTCCTTGTGCTTGTGTGTTTCTAATTCCGATTCACTATGTGATCTCCTTCTTTTTCCCTTTGTTATCTTTGGTTGCTCGCTCAACTGATCTGTGCTGAAGCCATTCTCAGTTTTATCTTGAGGTTCATTGTCTTGTTTGCTTTTCCCTCCTTTGTTAAAATTCTAAAAGAATTATAAAAAATAATGTTTATCATTGAACACACCCCTAGTTCATGAAGGAAAGACAAAAGAATTCTTTTATCAATCATTGTCAGTATTTGTGGTGCAGATTTCCTTTCATGAACAGAAACTTTGTTTGATTTTCTTTGTTAAAATATCTTGTATCACAACAGTATGCTGGACATGAAAACTCAGACTCAACATTTCATGTTCTATCACAACAGTGTGGCTAATGTTGTACGTATAACTTGCAGACAGGAGTGTTCTTCTTGAAAATACAACTTATGCAAGCGAAATGCGCAAATTTCATTCTTTATTCTTTGCGAACTTTCGACAAAAATTCAACCCAAAGTTGTGGCGTAATTTTGCAGCCTGTCAATCAATAACTTGTTGGAACAAAGGCAGATATTTCTTTGAATTTTTCGTCCGTCAACGAAAATTCTCACACTTACATTACAGTATACAGAGTTTTTTTAAGCTGGAGGCCAACGTTTTGTCCCGCTGTTTACCATGATTTTATGTGTGGTACTTTGACGCTATATATTAGTAAATTTGTTGGCTTCCTTTTTTCATTTTCATTTGGGACGTGGGGATCTCAGGAAGCCATGGGCTGAAGAAACACAAGATAATCACACAAACTCAAGGATGTATACAGCATTTCAGAGAGTTAAATTTATAAGGGACTGAGTCCTCCTTGAGGGTTGCTCCCAAAGCACTTGAAATCCACCAAAAAACGGAAAATAACCATGTACAGTACTTTCATTATCAAATCCAGTACTTGGAAAAGCTATCGAAAACCCTGTATACGACTCATCAACTTCACTTTGTATCCAAAGGATAGACTCATCCGGGGACTCATGCCTCTCATTCAGTCAACTTCGCCAACTTGTGTAGATATCTAGAGAACTGAAGTTGCAACGTGTTAGCATGAAATTCATGTGTTGCAATATGTTGCTGCAATTTTGAGTTAAAAGGCTTTTCAAGGAAAAGTGCAAAGATACCTGAATAGCTTCTTGGGCATCCTTTGCATTTTCAAATTCCACGAAAGCAAATCCTTTGATATCTCCGGTGTGTTTGTATCTTGGAAGGCTGCAGAAAAAAGAAAAGAATGAAATTTAAATTGATTTACTTTAAATTGATTTACTTTACTTTTGCCGCTTTGCAACTCGGTAAATATCCACCACTAGCCAGTGAACGTCCTCCACTTTGGTGAAAAGTTGCTAAATATCACTTCAGGATATCTCAAATGATAAGAACTATTCAATGACATATAATCACATATTAATTGAAAATTTTCAGTAAAAAGCTAAGAAAATGAAATGAAATTGACTGTACCTGACATATACCACTTTTCCATACTTGCTAAAAATTCCCTTCACCCAGTCATGATCAGCATAAGGAGGAAGCTTTTCCTATAACAACAAGACAGAGCAGAATTATAACAGTAAACCATCACTGAGAAGTGCTTACTGTAAACATCTGCAGATAAGCCACACCCTGAATTTAGCAGATCACATTTTGGAAAAAAAAGGTTTTTGAAATAAATTAAAAGACATTGAAAAGCGAACTGTTATCGAACATAAACTCACTATTTACATCGAAACGGAAAATACTTCAAAGTCTTACTCACAACTTTAGCACTAATATAATGAACATCATTTCTACCAACTTTGACAAATGACTGATCTTTTTCTGGTATTTGTTGACAAGAATTTCTTCGTAAATGGTTTGAACCCAGGAGTCATATCACTAAGTAAAGTACGATCGTCTGGGTGAGTATAGTCCTGACAAGGACTGTTTGAGATGACATTGACTGACATTTCAACAACCTGAGTGGAAGTCATCTTCAGAGTCAAGTGACTTGACTTGACTCTGAAGTCAGTCAATGTCATCTCAAACAGTCCTTCTCAGGACTACACTCACCCGGACGATTGTACTTTACTTAAAGAACTTTTTCATTCAACACAGTTTTTCCATAGATTTTTGCAAATTACAACAAGAATGTGACTGGAGCATTGGTAGCGTAGTAACCAGGCATTAGATCTTATACGAAGATGGAAAACTGGACAGCAGAAGCAGCCTTTTTCAAATGTTCCCACAGATAAGCTGCATCCCTGATTTCTAGCGGCAATTTTTGGGAAAAAGATGCGGCTTATCTGTGGGTGTTTATGGTACATTGTACATTTTAGGATGACTTTGATTACCTCAAAAGCATGCTCACAGCTTATTACATGTATCTAATGGCTTATTTTTAAAAGTTGTACAGTTGTTAAAGATTGAATCACCGCAAACAGGAGGAAGTACATAGAGTTCTTGTAAGAGATCTTGAAATTTTCCACTTTGTACTACTACAGTACATTTTAGTTCTGAAGGTACCGGTATCTCTACACAGAAAAAGGTGTCATACATACAACATAAATTGTTTCAGCATCAACATTCCTTGGTTCTGGAACAGGGGTTTTGCGCCTAACCAAAGTCTCATCCTCGTTGAGCTAAAACAAAGAGGTTTGATTTGTAGGGAGGTTGCCTGCAGTTTTATTGATATTTTAGATTAAAATAGAAGTTAAGCAAATACAGGGTGCAGTCTGGAGAGGACTGCTGTGACTTCCCTATCCCATTATTAGCCTGCTTGGGGGGGAGGGTGGGGGCACCCCATAAACTAGTCACCGAAGCCTCTCATCGGGTGACCATATGGACAGTGGGTAATATCCAATCCTTGCCAGTACAATCCCTGCCCCCGCGTTTACGCCCAATTTGTGTCTGTTGTCCTTTATTGCACATTCAGTTTGAGCATGATCTCAGAGTATGAGGTGGACTTTTTAAATACTCTTAAAGTTTAAAAGAGCAGAGTTTGTAGCGCGAGTCATTTTTCAAGAGCTCAGAATTAATTAATTCCATCTGGGATCATAATTATTTACAAGAAAGCGAGGATGAATCAAGAAAGGGGCCCATTTGGGCTTCTTGTTCAGAAATTTGGTTGCCCGCGCTCGCAAATAAGGCGCCCCAGGCGACCAGGCGACCAGGCGACCGTTAGGCAGCAACCTTGCATCTAGTATAGATTCTATTACGATGACATTACAAAACACACACCTGTAGATATCTTTCATTTAGGCCTATTTATTTCCTTTTCTTGATATATGTTCGTTAATGGCCATGAAAGGTAGGTGTTAACAAAAAAGTTAATGATAAAATTAAAGATAGTCTGCATCCTGGTTTGGGTTAAAAAAGAAATTTCCTGACATCAGATGACCCTTAAAAAGTAACTGCTTACATTGGATGGACTGTGTAACATTGACCGACTTGCTAACCAGTTAAAGTAGAAGCATGTTCTCGACAACAAATAAGGTAATAAACTCTACCCAAAAGTGAAGTTAAGTCAATGACGTTACAGACTGGTCTGAGGGCACAGGAACACCAAAATGTACATGTCAGTATTTAATAGAGGGGGCTTGGTTTTTGACTGATTAACCCATTGACAACTCAACCAATCTATGATGCCCTGTGCAATCGACAAGGAAAATTATCTGGCATTAGACAGAGTAAAATCTATCAAGTCTCATTCCAAGGGTCAATGGGTTAACCCTTTGAAGCCCAAACCAGCCTAAACCGGCCAGACTTAGTATTTTACTCTGTCTAACACCAGACCATTTTACTCGTCAATGGGGAACCCTTGGGAGTCAATGGGTTAAAACCCATTCACCCCTAAACCGGCCTAAACCGGCCTAAACCGGCCAGACTTAGTATTTTACTTTGTCTAATGCCAGACAATGTTGCTCGTCAATGGGGAATCCCTGGAAGTCAATGGGTTAAATATACACTATTATCCAGATAACAATACCTCAAGCAGTGAAGACATCTTCATGGCCTTGACAAGAAGCTTAATGTCATCAGTGAGCTGCTTCATTCTGTTAAAGCTGGCAATGGTTGAAATTGCAACATCTAAAGAAAGCAGTAATTGTCAAGCAAAACGATTCTAAAATTACTCACTGTACTCTGAATGTGGCAAAGTTGACAACACAAAATATATGTGCTGTACTTACATCCTTCAGGGTTCTTGCTGATTTCCTGTTTCATAAAACGATCCTTATGAAGGTTCGCGTCTCCAAAATAAAACTCAACATGACAAAAGGATAAAGCAATTACTTGTAATAAACAGTGTTGAAATGAAAGCACTTTTACGTGTACTCTGAAAGAGAGGCAGCTTCAATTTCCAACAGCCAGGGCCAAAATCAAGTCTTCAATGCCTCCTAATAGAGAGAACAAACTAAACTCTACAATAATTTTCTTGCATCCTTCCAATTATTATTATTATTATTATTATTATTATTATTATTATTATTATTATCATTATTCTAGTAACGGAGGTTATGGACAAACAATTGAGAGTAAAAATAGTGATAATAGTTTTGAATGACATTTTGATTCGATTTCCAAATTCGTAAAAACTAAAAACTAAAAGTCAGATTCTTGGGAGTTCTTTAAGTACTAAGAATGTGAGTGAAAATGTCATTGCATGTAATTAAACACTACAATGTGGAATGTAGAGGGTAACAATTAGGTACTAAATAGTTTTGCTTTGATTGAGTCAGATTGAGTGTTCAGCTCAGGTTTCTCTCTTGGATAAAGAGCATTTTGTAAATTAAGCAATCAAATTTCCCATGACATTTCTTAAGAATGGTAAATTGTTCCTGAAGATCTTTGTTCTTCTGATTGTGGGCGTCACACAGGTGTTTTCCAATAGCCGGGTGCTTGTGTTCCTCAATGTGTTTAAAGAACTCATAAGAATCTGACTTTTATTTTTTATTTTTTACGAATTTGAAAATGATGAACAAATCATCGAAATATCATTCAAAATTATTATCACTAATTTTTACTCTCAATTATTATTATTATTTTTATTATTGTTATTATTATTATTATTATTATTATCATTATCATTATCATTATCATTATCATTATTATTATTTAAAAGTGAAATCAAATTTAAAACATAAAATCAAGGGTAGCAACTTGTTTCCTGTGGAAGTGTCTATATGAGACAAGTTCTTCATCTCAGGCAATCAAGTAAACAGCCAGTCTGGACACTTTTAAACCAATTATCTGGACATTTTATTATTATTATTTATGTCTGAACCAATGCAGAGTCGCAGGGTTTTAGAACCTATCACCAGACGTTTTGTCACCTGTTCTAGAAGTTGCGCTTGGATTTTCCGAGTTCTTTTCTTGTGCTTCTTTTCCATTTTTTCTTCCTCTAAATGATGAGTATTCATGATCGTTATTTTCTCTTGGTGGAATTAATTTGTAGTTAAAAACCAATAAAATCCTGTAAAATAAATAAATAAATTTAATTAAAAGGTAATGGCATACAAACCATTACTTAAATCCTATTACCTTGACATCGAAATGTTACATCTGGTACACCATAAGCTTTCAGAAACATCGACCCCTGGGTGAGGACAAACTATACATTTTGCCATTTTGCTGGAGAGAGTAGAATAGACCCCAATATTCAAACCTCCAACAGTCCTAAAAGTTTAACAGTGCTTAGTGCAATCTGTGCCAATTTCTTTCTTCGAAAACTTGCAGACTATTTGTGGTGTCTGAACAACTAAGACTTGTAAAGTGGCTGCAATCCATAAAAAAGTGAATTCGAAATTCTGCCTCTTAATTTTTTAAGCGAATCATGTCCGTAGAACCTCGTCAAGTCTTGGTTTTCATAACATACCTTCGTTTCAAACTACAAAGTAAAGGGCAAAATTCGCAGAAGAGTGATACAAACCTACATTTAAGAAAAGTTTCGTTATGAGTTCATTATGAATTTCTCTGGTAAGAACTCCATGCTAGCATACATATAGAGCACTTTATATGTTTATACCATATACGGTATATGCGACGGTATATGCTAATATGGTAGGCTCTAGGCTACAGGTATAGTAGCCTACGTGTAGCCGTACCCACCCCCCGAACAAAAAAGGGCCTCCCTTTTTTTGTTCGGGGGGTGGGTACGGCTACACGTAGGCTAAGGTATAAGAGAGCCAGAACATTTACGCGTGCGCTGACGGAATGTTTAAACAAGAGAAAAAAACGCAGTACCTCCAGACGTGGCGCTGGAGCGTCGTACCAAACGAGTCATCCCGGGATTTCGGCCCGTGCGATCGCTTTTGGACGCAGTTGGCTCTTCGCTGCTTTCTGCTACCGACCTCGCCTCCCGGTACGGCATTGAGGGAGAGATATGTCGGCCCCTAAACCATATAAGACAAATCCCACGCCTACTCACAGCTCCAGACCGCCCTTGTCAATTAATTGTAAGAATTCGCTGGCTTATATATTTAAGAGAAAAGTCATTTTATCTGTCATATGGTACTAAGCACTGGAGTTGAAGAGTACAGTGTGCGCACGCGCCCTGCTTAAGGTAACGTACTTACATGCATGAACTTTTTCATCTCGAATTTCTTAATAACTACAGGAGCTAATATCTTCGAGACATTACATTTACAGCTAAAATACATAGCATGTGCAGATACATACTAAATACCGGTACATAATATTTAAAATATATTCATTAAAAAGAAAAGCCGCTGGACAAAATGAGGCCCTGGATTCTCTATCATGAAAACCAGTAAACTCATAGATACGGATAAAATCAGGTAGCGCATTCCGCAACTTAGCTGATACGTAAGAAAAAAGAACTAAGACCATAACTGGTTGTTCTAGGTTTATTGAGGGACAGAATGCAATTTCCTCGAAAATCATAAGAAGAAGACCGGAGCTGAGAGAAAACGCACTTACGTGAGCAGTTAAATAGCCCTTTTCACAATTTTTTTTATTACAATATGATCTAGAACGTATGTGAGGCAATTTCGGGTATTTTGTAGTTTTAAACCGAAATTGCCTCGCATCCACGTTAGATTACATTGTAAAGCAAATAGTTAAAACTAACCGTGAAAAGGGCTGTTATTTTAAAAAATTCAGATTTAAATACAGTAATATAAGGAAATTGTAAATGCGCTTATTGCGTAGAGATGTAGAGTTTGTCTTTAGTGGTAAGACGACACGTAATCTGCAAATATAACCCTAACCCTAACCCTTAAGAGTTAGCAGTTGCCACTTTGCTGCTACTTTTGCTAAAATACACAAAGAAATGACAAAATCATTTTGTCTCCCGCCGTGAATTTTCTTTCAATCTTAAGATAGCGCAGTTGTCGCATAATTTTGTCGTGATGTTGTGCACCTATCAATGTTAAGCCCCAGGGAAGGGGAAGGGGGGGGTGGGTGGGGTTCGGGCTACCCACTAGACTGTGATTGTGAGGTCTGTCCCCAGGGTAGGGATTTTCATGGTTCGACATATCCCCAGGGTGGGTATTGCGACTTCTCCAGATATTTTAGTGGTAAAGGGAAAAAAATTCAGTCGCAAAGGCGACTGTATTCGTCGCAATTTCAAGCCCTGTTAAAAATATATATTCAACAAAGTCACTCCATAGCAACTTCTTTATTGCACTCTCAAAGTGTCAAGTTCCAATTTTTTCCTATTTCTTCCTATCTTTTAGAGTCATTCCTATTTCCTCCTAGTAGCTACAAGGGCTAATATCTTCGAGACATTACATTTAAAGCTAAATTACCTAACATATACGGATACATAGAACAGTGGCAATACAAAATGGGGCCCAGGATTCTCATATGGGTAAAATCAGGTAACGCATTCCACAACTTAGCTGATAAGTAAGAAAAAGAACTAAGACCATAACTGGTTGTTCAAGGTTTACTGATGGACAGAATGTTGTTTCCGCGAAGATCATAAGAAGAAGACAGGAGAGAAAACTTGTTTTTCATATAAGCAGGAAAATCGTTAAAAAACAGACGTTTATGCAATAACATGAGGAAATTTTGAATGCGCTTATTGCATAGAGGTGTAGAGTTTGACTTTAGTGAGAAGATCATCGTAAGAGGACTGGTAAATCTGTACATATTCTCTTATTTAGCGTTGCTAGTTTTTCCGTATTGCGCCCACCACAAAAATGCCAGATAGAGGGCCAGTAACAAAAACGTGGTAAGATATACTATTGTAAAACTTAATTATGGCGTCCCTTGGTATAAGGCTCCGAAAGCGCATCATAACCTAATCCTTTTTGACCAGAAAAATCAAGATTATTGTCTATTCCAAGCCCTACACCCCTTTTTTTATTCATAAGATACAATTTTCTCTGCAAGGGCCAAAAGGCCCAGGTAAAATGTTTAAAGGTCACAGTCACGGTCACTTCCCTTCGGGTCGGTTGCGTGACAAAACCGGGAGAAATCTAACTGGCACCGATGTTGCGCTACGTAATGACCTTCTCACAAACAGATACTGTGGCGACTGCGTGCAAGGGCCGTCTGCTCGTTCATTTTTAACTAATTTATAGCCGCTTAAACCTGAATCTGAACTGCGCCCTGGGCTAAACTTCAGACCTCGCGTCCTGTTCCTAAAAAAGTTCAGGACAAATACTTTCTATAAAATTTTAGAAAACTTCCCAGAGCGCTGAGGACATTCCAATTCTTGTCACGTGGTACGTTACTCTGCATAGGTCGTCGTCTTGCAGACAAGTCTGGCATAGTCCGTGTACATTAATTCGGAACTACAGAGATTGTTGTACCATGGCGGCAGCTAGATATGATCACTACGACTACTTGTATAAGATCGTGTTGATTGGTGATTCGGGGGTAGGAAAATCCTCGCTTCTTTCTCGCTTTACGAGGAATGAATTTGACTTGGAATCCAAGTCAACTATTGGAGTTGAATTTGCAACAAGAAGTATAGTAGTGGACGGAAAAGTCATTAAAGCTCAGGTAAGATTTTTTCCACGGTTCTTCTGTGTTCTTAGTAAATATAGATAACTTTTAATAGACGTTGTGTATGAGCAGGGGAGAATTGGCCGGTTTGCATGGAAGCATTTTTGTAGAGCTTTCTAAATAATTTCATTAATTAGTAACATATCCATAGAATTGAGGCATAAGTCTCTGTGATCTTCTCAATCAGGCGCATTTCAAAAGAAGCAAAAAGTTACCTTTTTTTTTTTAGGTAAGCTTATTAGCAATACAAAAGCTGCGCTCCTAGGTTTAACGTAATTTTTTAGGTAATGCAATTGTCATTCTTTGTGTCAACACAGATGTTTTTTCAATCTTGAACAATTAACTTAGTGAGAAGTACAAGCAATTTTTGAAACATAAATGATCAAACTTGTACTAAGTGATGCACCTTTTCAAAAGGCAATTAAATTTAGTGGTCTGCAATTCTCGCAAAGAATAATACTCGAAATGCCGTCACGTTCGCGGAAAAAAACGTCTTCCAGCACGTGACAAAGTAAATACACTTTAAGAGCAGCCTTAATAGTTAAAATATGATGGTAAATAAATCGAAGGTGTTCCCATTGAAACGCATTTTGGAGGTAAAAAGTCTCAAAATACTTGGGGAGTTTGAATGTCAACTTGATGATATCAGGCCAAGAAAGGTTGATACTTATTTTTTAGTTCTAGCAGGGTGGCACATTGGTGTAACACAGTAACTATCACAGGTGTGGTTAGATTTCAGTTCTATTGGGATCAGCAGTTTTACGTTGGTTGGGTTTTTAAGTGTTCTCTTGGGAAAAAAAACCGTTTCCGGTTGGTTTCGTTGGTCAACTTTTTCAACCAGCATCAAACTTGGTTGAAACTGTTGAAAAAGTATGGGCAGCGACTGCTGTCGTAAATGCAGGCTTTTTAAAGTCAGTCGCGGGCTCCAGCCATGATTTGTCAACGCAGAGAAGTCTGGTAATGACTATTCCCAGGTGTTACCGAGTTTCAACCGAAAACAGTTCAAAAAGTGTTTTATTGGAAATGTCAACCGCTTCAATCTAAACCTGTTGCAGTCAAAACATTGATCCCAACGGAACACAACCTTAGTTTCATATACATAATTTACAGTGTGACCGGGAGAACTGTCAACACCTAAAATATGTCAGGAATGCTTCTTGTTTTTAAGCCAACCATGTTTGAGGACTTCAGTTTGTTTCAAGTTATCTATTTTATTCGCAAAACAACCAGAATTTGCTCAAATTAAATCAATCACCCGGAAAATCTAAAGCCAACACCATTTTTGCCACACAAAGACTCTGTGGTTTAGCAAGTGGATTTTGGATTCCTGATTCGACACAAATAACATTCCTGATGTACTTCAGGTGTTCTCGGTTTTCCTGGTCACGCTGTTACAATGCATGTGATTTAATAGGCCAAAAAAAAAAAAATTACAAGAGAAAGTATTAACCTGTGAGCTAAAAACTCCTCTTGTACAGTATGCCATCTTATACCGACAAAATTCTGGCTCAGCCTGAGCCAAAGTGTTCTTGAACTTTTTGCGCTGCTATTGACTGCTTGAAGTGTTGTTAACAGGTAACAGTGCTCACTTTGATACAACACAACATTAAGCTGGTCCATTACCCATCAATGTATCTGAACACTTCTTATTTAACTCATTGAATCCCGGGAGTGTTACTCTAATGCCAGACGATTTTACTCGTCAACTGCGAGTGTGCACTTGAGGAGTCAATGGGTTAAAAAGGCAGGACATGTTTTTAGCTGTATGGTTTCCGAAAAGATAATGACCTTTGCAATACTCTGGAGACTGATACATCACCCAGGTGCAACTTTAGCCAAGTCATTCGCTTTCCTTCATTCTCCTGATTCATCCTGCCACACTCTATCTTGAAAAAATGGATGTATTGAAAATCTTTTTTGCCATTAGGTATGGGATACAGCTGGCCAGGAGCGTTATAGAGCAATCACAAGCGCATATTACAGGGGTGCTGTCGGTGCCATTCTGGTCTATGATTTATCAAAACAGAAAACCTTTGAAAATGTTGTCAGATGGCTGTCAGAAGTTCGTGACCATGCCGAAACCTCAATTGTCACAATGCTAGTTGGAAATAAATGTGATTTGAAACATTTACGAGCCGTCCCAGTTGAGGAGGCCAAGAAATATGCAAGTGAATCAGGCTTGTCCTTCATTGAAGCTTCTGCCCTAGATAGTACAAATGTAGAGGAAGCATTTACACAGACTATCAAAAAAGTCCACGAGGTACAGCTTACAAAAATCCGAAAGGAACTTGACATGCCAGGACAAAGCAATGGCTCAACAGAAAGAAAAGGCAAAGTTGTGGAAGTTAATGAAGCATCAAAGGAAAGTAATTGCAACTGCAGTTTGCTGTAATGTGTGATTTCATCTCAAAAACTATTGCAAATAAACTTATGAAAGACATCCTTATAGAATTTATAGTTACAGTAAACATAAAAATAAGCCTTGCAAAAAAATTCCCTATAAAACCCTTTCCTCTCACGAGTGCAGACTTAACACAGACATTCCGTTTGCGAACCTGAAGCTTAAACTTTTAAGCAAAAAGACTTGAAGTTCTGGAAAAACTTATCTCAAGTTATGCAAAGAAAATTTCTAAAACTTAGGACATAAATTCAGTGGTCCTGAATAAAACTCCAGCACGCACGCTTTGTAAATATGCAGCTTGTTTCCTCCTTGCAATAGAACAAATGGCTTTACAGGCCTTTAATATCACTCTGTACAAAAAAGGATGTTCACTCTTTGAAGTCATTTAATTGATATTTTTCCCAGATCCCTTTAATTTTGGGAATATTTGAGTGGAGTTATTCAATTTAATAAGATCCATGGGTGTTTATTATGTACTGCCTACTCCATTCCTTTTTGGATTGGAACATATGAAAACTAACCCATTGACTCCTAGAAGTGAGTCCGGGTAGATTTTACTCTAACATCTGCGTCATACAATTTTACTCGTCAATGGAAGGCAGTTCAGGAATCAATGGGATTAAACCACTTCGGTCTTCCTTTTGTTTTGCATTTGCATTTACGCAAAACATTGCTTGAGGAGAACAAAAAAATTGTGGTCATAGAAAAGGAGAAAATATTTTTTGTATTTTGTATAGTCATCCCACTTCCCATCCTTTGTAACAGGATTTTTGTGAAAATGAATTTAAAATTTTATGATACAAGTTTTCAATCAAAGAAACAAAAAAATATGCTGAGAAAGCTCTTAAATTGTGCAAATGTTGTTTCTTGGTTCAATAAGAATGAGCTACAAAAGTCTGTACTATCCAGTAAATGTGACAAGCTTGTTGAAAATAACAATGTTGTTATGTAATCTTTTTGTCTAGTGCAATTCTTGATAGCACAGATGAATGATAAAACTGCTATAACCGAAAACTATGAAAAAAGATTTTTATGGATAATACAGAGAGTGCCAGTAACAATATTACATTATGAAATAAAATGAATGTGTATCAATAAATTTATATTATCACGCAGCCATGAAAATTTTGTGTTCATGTTTGGCCCTGTATTAATAATTGGTTACAGGTATAGGGAAATAACATCACTCTTTCATCTTCCGTAATAAAATATTATTTGTAACAAGTGTGACCTTAGTGGTATTTTAACCTCGCCACTGTGGATGACATCATTAAGGACGGTGCCTACTATTGTTATTGCAGATACGTTCTGCGCATAGCGAGATACTAGGATTTCCTATCGGTGATGCTTAGTAATACAGGGATGTTTTTGCGCGGATTTAAAACTATCCGGAGAAAGTAGATCTTAGTAAGTACTCTTGGTCCCCCCCCCAAAAAATTGGGGTAACCATGCATTTTTTAGAGATAATTAAGCTTCAATTTGCGAAAAAATGCCATACATTGCTTCGTATTTTAAAGCTTTTTACAAATATTATTCATGAATTATCTTTGAAAAATGCGTGGTTACCCCCAATTTTCTTTTTGGATTTCAATAACACTTGTTAAGATCTACATTTCCTGCATAATCACACACCGGGGCAAAAATATCTTTAATTAGTAGGCACCGTCCTTAAATGAAACAATTATTTTCAAGTGGTGATGCTAGTTTCACTCTAAAAATGTGGTCTACATGACTCTTCCATTGGTGATTGCTTTAGGCAGGGGATAAATGTCTTATCACCTACTTGTGCAACACTTGTAGAAGGCACGAGAAGCTAGCTTAAAGATGTCAGAACATTTTGTAGTGGCTGGTAGTTTTTGACAGCAGCCAGCTAATTTTGAGTAATATAAAAGAAATGTTAAAAAAAGTGGAGGCCCCAAAATAATTGTTGGTCTTAAATATTTGCATTAAGACAGATGTTATTGTCTTCTAATGATCGATATTCACTACTTGCACAAATCACATAATACAACTCTTTTATCCCCCCAAAATCTGCATAGGCATTGTTTTGACTTCTCTTGGGACATTTTCATGTCCCAGGAGAAATATTATATTGCAAACAATGGTTGTGCAAAAGTTTTGGGGGTAATAGAGGTGTATTATGGGATTGTGCAAGTTGTGAATGGACGGAAAGGTTAAACATTAAAAACGTTGGCCAGCTCTTAAAGTTTTCACAATTAAAAATTAAGAAATGCTGCTCTAAACAAGTGGAGTTTTAAGCTGGGATTTCCAATAGTTTTCACAAGCACAGAAATTGGAGGATGGTTTAGTTACAACCGCATCTCCCATCTCTGTGACCCAGGTTCAAGCCTAGCCTCAGCATATGGTCGTATGTGAGATGAGTTTCAGTCGGCTACAGCATGACTCCAAGGGTTTTCTCCAGGTACTCAAGTTTTCCATCCTCTTCAAAATCGACTCTCAGTCAATTACATCCAGCTGCACGCAGATACCCTTGATAGGGACGACTTCTGGTATCCTTTTTCCCTTTCATCAAATTGAATGAATAAAGTTGCTATTATCATTATCATTGTTATTATTATTATTTGCCCAAACATAAAGATTGGTAGAACTAAGTGATCATCATTTAACAATAATATGAAGATCACTGATGAAATAAAATGACAGGGTTCATACACTTTTTATGATCTAAAATTCCATGACTTTTCAAGGACGTTCAAGTACCATATAAGACAAAAGCCATGACATAGGAAACCCTGAAATATAAA
>NC_090887.1:21854084-21864084 GCF_036669925.1 Montipora capricornis | reverse complement strand
AAAGATCACAGCTCAAGTAAAACCAAGTACAGCTGTAAGATAATTAATTCACTACACTTTGCAGTCTTTTGTTCTTGAAATAAATATACCTGTGATAAACTGGAGTCATTCTTTTTCTTATATTGCTGTCCTCCTCATCATTCATTGTTATTGACAATATTAGTATAGGCAGAAACCCATAAGGGTTGAAACGTGTAACGCGCGTTCACAGCTTCCGAATATTCAGTGCGAACTGATTGGTCGAATGTCTCAGTGCTAACTACCATATTTGGAAACCCCTCGCTCCTGTTGTTCCAAATATGGTACTTAGCAACTTGAATATTCAGAAGCTTGTTTCCCAGCACACAAGGGGCCGTTACACGTTTCAACCCTTATGGGTTTCTGGTATAAGTAAACACAAGATTTTGAGGGTGAATGCAATTTGTAGTCTTTGAAAAAATTTGCAAGTGCTTCTTTATTCCAAATTACAAGAGAAAAATCATGTGATTACCGAACGGTACTTATTAATAACATGAAAAAAATCACGCAATCAAAGAAAATTTGCGTTATAAATTGTGCCATACAGGGCGCACACTTGATTTGAAAACAAAAGATTTGATTGGTTCTGACCAAACCCTATTGTTTATTAGCCAATCATAATCCAGAATTTCGATGTGTAATTTGCACTGGTATTACACTTTTTGCACTGTGTTACACTTGAACTGCACAAATGTTCAGGGGCAAAACCGTTCGCAGTCAAATACCTTCGTGCATTTCATATGATTACATCCTTCATTCTTCTGAATGGGAGATCTAAAGGAAACAATTATAATTATTTGTGATGAAGGAAAGAGGTCTTGCTAGCCTTCTTGTCTCACCAATAAAAAATAAACAACCTTATTTTTCACAACTTTATTTCCATGTATATGACTAGCCAACAGTCATACACAGGGTTCTTGTTAAGAGCCGGTAACCGGTTATTTTTACCGGCTGTTCACGTAAATGTTACCGGCTGTTTCACTGAAATATTTACCGAAATTATCCAACGAATGTTCGTCTGTTCAAAGGTGAAATGACATTGCGTTTATGAGAAAATATTGCTTTCCCCTTCCAACCAATCCTGTGAAGATATTTGGCACATGTTATCGCTTCGAAAATATACCATTTGTTAAAGCAATCCAGCTTGTTTTTGCCAACTCACCCCTCGAAATGATGTCCGCCATGTTTCCTTCCCATTCCTCCCGCGGCCAGGGGAAACCGGCATCCAACGACAGATTTGGTTTTCAACCAAAGCGTCAGAAAAGCGGTAGTGAGTGAAAATCAATGAAATAGCATAACCTATTTTCTTTGTGCTGAGTATTAAATTAATTATTTAGCAGCTTCTGGCCAGCGACAGCGATCGATACGAACATCAAATTAAGACTTGAGCTCGCTAGCCCGTGCAGGGACAGGTAACAAAGTTACCTGCTATTTTTGGTTTTTTACCTCCTGTGCAAAAACTTAGCAAGAACCCTGCATACATGTAGCAAACCAGCTACTCAGCCCTTCCCAACTCTGTTTAACCACTCATGCTCAGACATGCATCTGCTTGGATGAACACAAAAATTTGACAAGCACCATAACCGTGCAAGATGTATTTTTTATTGGTTGAGCATATAGCTGTCATGCAGGAGGTCGCGAGTTCGACTCCGGCCAGACCAACACTCAGGGTCTTAAAATAACTGAGGAGAAAGTGCCACCTTTGTAATTACATCTGCACATGGTTATAGACTTTTAAGTCTTCTTGGATAAGGACTGTAAACCGGAGGTCCCATCTCATAGCCCTTGTTGGAAATTAAATAGTATGGGACGTTTAAGAACCCACTCACTATTTGACAAGATTAGGGGACGTAGTCCCCGGTGTTGTGGTCTGACCTATCGGGCATCTTTCACTTCCTATAATTGTAAACTGCGTAACAAGAAGTCTGGCTAAAGTCCCCCACAAAGCATTGTAAATTAGTCTTGAAAAGCCCAGAGGAGAGAGACTAATAAACATATTCACTCCACTTCACTTCTCTTGGAAAAATGCTAAGTTCCCCAATTGTGTAATGATTTTGCTCGTCAGTTTAGGAGTCACTGGGTAAAGATACATTTTCAGACACACATTCATCTGCAACAAACCACTTTATAGTTATCCAGAAAAACACACTACAGTATCTAAAGGAAGCAAGAAACACCACTCACTTGCAGTTGGGGCAGGCTTTTGAATTTGTCACCAGCCAAAGAGTGTTTGCCACAGTCTCTGTTTCTGGACACTCTGAAATATCTGCAGATACAGAAATCTAGAGTCGCAAAGTGGTATACAGTCTACAACAGACGAGCAACACAGGTGTTCACTATAGTCAACAGGGAAACCATTGAATTAGTTGCACTAATGTCTTGCTGATATGAAACTGGATGTCAGACTGTCACACTGACGAGGTTTAAAAACAGGCCAACACATTCATGCTGTACAGATTAAGAAAGTTATAAAGCGTGCTCAAAAGTGTCTCTTGTCATCTGTTTTTACATGAGCTTCACTACTGGACCTGGTTGTTCAAAAGCTGATTAACGCTAATCTAAGATTAAAAATTGACCACAGAGTTTATTTCTCTTAACTCGCAAATGCTGTTCAATGCTGATACTTGGCAAAACTTTTCATTAGAGGAAGTCAATCTTGAAGAACAAAAATTAGCAAAAGAATCTCTCACCAAAATGTTGAGAACAGGAAACAAAAGTTAACACTAATCCTGGATTAAGTTAATTGGCTTTTGAACAACCGGGCCCTGGTGTCTTGTCAGTCTTTGCTGAACCACCACAACAGCTACTCTTATTAAAGTTAACATGGATTTATTAAAAGGAGGAAACTGTGTTAACCTGCTGTCAGTGGTATCTTTGGCATCATCTCTGCAATTTTCTTCAGCCACTGATTCCACAGTTCACAGCTACAAGGTGCATGGGCTTCGTGCAAACAATACCTGTCATTTCAGACAAAGAGAAAAATCTTGTTAAAGAGAACGAGAGAGACTTAATCCCTGTGTATATGGTAAATGGAATAAAAAAGAGTTAAATTAATATAATTATACAGACTAGTAAGAATACATGTATTGTCCTTTTTCCCTAGTGTATTTTAAGGACAATATGTGTATTCTTACTAGTCTGTATATATTAACTCTTTTTTATTCCACTCAAACTTATATCTTGATGATGGTGTCACATCGACATTGAAACATCAATTTTATAGCGTTCACTTTTACAACCAAAGTTTTAAAAAAGATAATGAAGATCGAAAATACTATAACCATTATTTTCGCACACTCTGAGGATATGCATATGAATTTTAGAGCTGTTAACTGCTCTATCCATCAATTCATCAAAATGCTTGTCCCAGTTGGTAGGAGAATCCTGAAATCCTGAAAAGATACATGTAAAATGTGAAATTCGCTAACCAGCAGAAGAAATGACCCTTGCCGCAATCTACTATCAGTGCTTCTGTTTTCTCTGATGAGCTTGCATCCACAGCTACTGATGCTGGGAGGACTGTGCTTGATGGTAACCTCACAGCTTGGCCACATCCCGGGGAAGGACACCATTTAAGATTTGGATTACTCTCTACAAAAGCCTATTAAAAGGAAAGGAAGTTAACCAGAATTTGCAAAATTAAAATTTAAAAAAATTTACATTTAAAGTTTTTAAAAAGTTCATCGTCAAGAAGACCAAAATAGAAAAACACATTCAACTTTTAAAAATAGATTTACAAAGTGAATCAAAGAGGTGTTGCACATATTTTGGGACAAACCAACACTTATCACACAGGTCAAACATGTTAATTAAAAACTTTCGGTTTAATTTTGAATTACTATTGTGACAGTCATAGTCTTAATTATTGCTATTATCATTGTAATTTCTCTAGTATTTATATTTCACTGGAATTTATTGTTCACACTGAAGATGGCAGAAGCAACTGCAAAGTGCAAAGGAATCATAAATATTATAATAATACTGAAAATAATCAAACCTTAATGTCAAACTGAAGGTATTTTCTTGCCATTTCTCGTGAAACAAGACTTTCAATAGTTTCCTGAAAGAAAAAAAACTAACTCAGATTGAAACACTGCTAATCGTAATAATTATCAAATGCAATATTACACTTACGTCAACCAATGTACTACAGTACTTGGCAATTATGTTAGTATAGATACAAACTTCATTTCAAGTTTCATTTTGAGAGTTAAGTAGCTTATAAGCTAGTATCTTCAAATATTACAATAATTAAAAGAATCTGTCAAGGCAGACATGAACTATTCAAAGAATGAAAACATCATTTAGTAGTTCAGATTAATTATTTAGTTCTTTACCAACAATGATACTGAAAGGATTGGAGTATTCGCCACTTAGCTGCTGCATGGGTTTGGGATGTATTAGAATGTTTAAGAAAACTTGCCATAGAAGTAGAGAAACGTCTGAAATTTAAGATTGTTAAGTTTATTTCACCTCTTTGCTTTGACAGAGTTTGAGATGCTGCGGTTAGGTTCTTTCACAAACCACAGACATTCCTTTGTATCAACATTTGCCATTCACATTTATAATTCACTTCTTTTGTAGTTTATTACTGGTAATTGATTATATTGAATTGTAAATAGCAAGCAATAAATTTAATGCAACTTTGAGTTCAGATTGAATAAATTTACTGTTAAATGATTGCCACTTATTCTTCAGTTTGGAATCCTAGTTTTCTAATGGAATAGTATGCTATGTAAAACATTAAGCTACATAACTTAACATTGCATTAAGTCAGAAAATATTTGTATGAAAATCACCCAGTGAGCAAAACAACACAACATGATAACAATTACCAAAATTGTTATTTCACACATGGACTTGTTTTTAACCCTTTAATTCGCTATGGCCACTTATAGACTTCACTCTAATGCCAGACCATTTTACTTGTCAATGGGGGACCCCTGGGGGCTAATATTCTCCTCTCACATTTTGAACCATTGTTTTGAGTCCAGAGGGACACGCTCTCTATGGAATGTTTTTAAGCCGTTCAAAAAATTCGCAGCACGTGTTTTATCGGGTCTAAAAACACTTGGCTACGCCTCATGTTTTTAAACCTCGATAAAACACTGCTGCTCGTTTTTTAAACATTACGCAGCCCACTCACCACAGGTACCAATGAACTGCAGTCAAATGCTGGACATTGAATATCATGTGCCTTGCCTTCTTTTATTTTTACATTCAGATAACTGTCAGGAAAGATCAGAATACAAGTATTTTTTAAAGAGGTTTACATCAAGGCACCCTTCATTACCCATAACTGATCTGATAAAATAATCAAAATCAGAAAAAAGAGACATTCAAATATGCCCGGGCCCCCCCCCACCCTGGGCAAATATGCTCATAGGTTCAAGCATACATAATTATAGATCTTTAATATCAAAGATACATGAAATCCACAAACTATTTCCTAGCTCATCAGCCCAATCATATTAAACATGCCTGAAAATTCCACAGCAACTGTTGCCTTTTAGAGTTTGTACAATAGGCAAGCCAGCGAGCCATGGAAGTCAACATGTGCGACTCACAGTCTGTCAAGATAGACCTGCCTTTTACAAGTTTGTTTTACAGCAAACAGTTCACTCCTTTAAAATGCCTTCGGAATTAACAAACCTTTCCCAACAGGAACGACAGAATTCATGCCCACAAGAAAGGGATAATGGAACATCCTCATACACTATTTCCTCTTCACAAATAGAGCAGACTTCCTGTCAAACAGAGAGAAGTTGCTGTCTTAATAATCATAATAATAATAATAATAATAATAATAATAAATAAATAAATAAATTAATTAATTAATTATAACCCTATTAGAGATAAGCTGCTCATGGGTTGAAAACTGGTGCCAGAAGGAAGCAGAAGGTTATAAGGCAGAACAATTTATCACCATAATGGACGTTCTGGGAGGGTGCTCTGCCCACCTAGAGGAGAACATGCAGAGGCTTGTTGGAAAGAAGAGTGATCAAGTGCTCAGGAATATGCAGAAATTGGTGATTTCATCGACACTTAACATTACGCATACTTTACAACATTTCTGTAGTTTGTTGTTGCAAGAATAATAGCATGTGATGTTTAGAGACATTGTAATTATCTTAATTAAGCTCCTAAAGACACTTTAGTTTGATCTTATGTAATTTGCTTGATCTTATGTATATTTATGTACATATATTTATGGACTGAAACAGTTTACTGTAAACACCCGCAGATAGGTTGCACCTTTTTTTTCAAAAATCGTCCCAAGAAATCAGGGGTGCAGCTTATCTGTGGGAACATTTGAAAAAGGCTGCTTCCGCAGTCCAGTTTTCCATCTTCCTATCCGATCTAATGCCTGGTTACTACGCTACCAATGTTCCGGTCATATTCTTGTTGTAATTTGCAAAAATCTATGGAAAAACTGTGTTGAATGAAGAAATTCCTATCAAGAAATACCAGAAAAAGATCAATCATATGTCAAAGTTGGTAGAAGCTATATGTTAATTATTATTAAAGTGCTAAAATTGTGGATATGACTTTGAAGTACTTTCTGTTGCAACGTTAACAGGGAGTTTGAGGTTCGATGATCAGTGGATGAAGAAGACTTCTTAAGACTCGACTTTGAATTTCTTTGGATTTCGATTGATTTCTTTCAAAAAAAACTTTCCCCCCCCAAAATCTGAGCTCCTAAATTCAGGATGCCGCTTTACTGCGGGTTTGGCTTGTCTGCGGGTGTGGCTTATCTGCAGGTGTTTACGGTATTGATTATACATTGGATTGATTAAAGGGGCTAGGTCACGCAATTTTAGGCAATTTCAGCACTGATCGAATGGTCATGGAATTAACTAAAATATCAAAATAACTGTTCAAAACTATAGAAGAACTCTAACAAAACACAGCTAAGCCAAGAAGGGACATGGATGGACAAAACTGGAGAGGATTGAAATGGATTGAATTTGGGTAAATTTGAAAAACGTCGGCCCAGCTTTTTTCAAATTTATATCAGTCTATATCAAAATGTCATTTACAAAGCTGGAAAATCATTCTCAGTTGTTATGTGGCCGTGATTTTGCAAATGAAAGACTCTTGCTCTGCCAATTTGACGTTTAGAGCTCATAATTGACAAAATTAAACAAAAATACCTAAAATAGCGTGACCTAGCCCCTTTAAAGTTACATGTAACACAGAACCATTGTCAAGATACTTACTGAATTTCTAAAGTTGCTTTTGATTGGGAGTTTTGTTTTCTCTTCAAGTTCTGCATTACCAGTCACATGATCTGGTTAAACAAACACATACATGTAACACTTGTCAATGACTTTGAATTTACATCTTTAACATAAAAAACAGCAAAAATTTCATTTGAAGTCTCAGCGAACAAAGAGACAATACACAAATCGGGATGGAAGTGAATGAATTCAAGTTAGGGTTTCTTTTCACCACTCCAAAATTCTACCCTTCACCAAGTTTTATAAATTAGACAGCTATTGGGATCACCACCTCCTAAGTAAAGACAGAAGAATAGACTTACTCTCCGGCAGGGTGACCCCAGCCTTCTCACAAGCAGCCACAGGATCTCTCATCCAAGCATCTATCAGTGCTTCCTTTGACCACTCTGGAAAAATGAAAATCATTGTAATTTTCCATTGGGCCTTTTTGAAGACATTCATTTACTGTGCCTTTCAATAACATGCAGACTCTGAAATTCAAAGCTCAATCGACAAATGCGTTTTTCGCTACCGTCAATCAAATGTTTGGCAGCTCCTCCCAGCTTCGGACTATGTTGACTGAACTGGGCTCAACGATGTGATTTGATTACTGCACGCTCGACAATAGTCGGAAGCTTGGAGGAGCTGCCAAACATTGGAGTGACGGTAGCGAAAAACGCATTTGTCGGTTGACCTTTGAATTTAAGAGTCCGCATGATATTGAAAGGCGCAGTAAAAATAAAGCCAAATCAACTGATCATGCCCTTTCAAGACTAGTTCAAGTTCCATTTCTGCTGAAAATTTGAACTATCACGAATATATTTTGCAGGTCATTATGTTCCTTAGGTTAATTTGCAACCAAACTAGGTCATTTTGTTTCAACCTAGGAGGTCAACTTGTTTCAACCAAGATCATGTTGTTTTAACCTAGGTCAGTTTAAGGCAGGTACAACACACAGGTCACAGGTCACTGTTTTACCAATACATAAACAACCCTAACCGTGTACAAAAATTAATGCTCACATTAGGCCTAAAAACTTTTGTTCAGGCCTAATTACATGTAGGCTAAGGTTAGCTTTAATGAATGTTTAGGACACTTTCTGTATTGGTAAAACAATGACCTGTGACCTGTGTTTTGCATTCATTTTCTGTTTCTTTTGAACATTCGTAAGGCCGAGTGCCCGTGCAATTTCTTTGTATTTTAGATTGAATTGTTTTGTTAAATTACATACAGTTTTTCCTCTGCATTGGCATGTTTGGTCTCTTGTTCAACAAAGCAATGATAACACAGTAACTTATCACTCTTAATGCTAAATAAAGTTTGACAGTAAACTTCACCAACCATGATTTCGTAATAGACCCTCAGCAGTGAATAATGGGACCTACATGGACAAAGAAGTAAAAATAAATTATTTACATCAATAATAATAATTTATAATTTATTATTATTATTATTTTTATTATTATTATGTTTATTTTTCTCACAGTAGAGGTTATTACTACAACAACAGTTATTTATTTATTTATTTAATATTAATAATATTATTATCACCTTTATGCCACTGGGAAATGCATTATTGAGGAGCCAATTCTGCTCAATTGAAAAGGTGCAAATGTTTTTTTGTTTTTTTGTTTTTGTTTAAATTGAGCAATATGGCAGGTGGTCACACAAGCAGAAACACTGTAAACATTGAACAAGAAAATCATTACGAGTACAAAGTAGTTCTGAAGTCTGGCTCTCACCATGAGCATGTCAGCAGTTTCTACCAACATCAAATCTTTTGCTTCTTGCAGATCCTGCGCACAGAGACCTCGGTACTGTTTCTGAAGTTAGAAAGTTGGTTTTGGTATTAATTATCAATTAGAAGATCTTCAAGTTCACACTGTCATAACTTAAAATGAAAAGAGAGTTTATTAGAACCTCAGTCACTTAGTCAACCCAACAAGTGTTTTAGATTTTACACTACATTTAACATACATCATCCAAGGAAGTCTGAATTCCTTCCTGGTTCCTTCAAAAGATAATTAACAATAATTATTATTCCATGAGCATGCGTTGGATATGAGATGGTAAATAGCCAATGAGGCACGTAGCGCCGAGTTGGCTATAACCAGTCTCGTATCCAAAAAGCGCGAATGGAATAATAATTATTGTTTTATTAAATTACTCAAACTCCACAAGTTTGAAAGTACGAAATCCGAGCAAAAAAATTAGCAAAATCGAAAAAAGATGCGATGTTGTGTAATAACTGGTTGTCAGACAGACACAGGCTCATCACAAAACATTTCTTACCTTTTCGCGTTCTTCTAAATGTCGGAATTGATCCAAACTTTCCACAAAAAAAATGTTTTTTTGCTTTATTCAGAGAGAAATTTTGCTTTCCGGCGAAAAAAAATTAGCTTTACAACGCTTAGCGCAATCATTTACCATATAAGGTCAAACTAAGGTATATAAGTTGATAACCGAGATTGAGTAAACCAATCAGAGAACAAGAAATGCAATTAACACGGTTGAAATTTAATAATAAACAATATACATGTATATTCTAAATTTCTTGGAACAATGTTTTTTAACAAAAATTTTAATATTAAAGCATTATCCCTGTTAATTCATACCGTGTCATCTTTGTCAACAAAAACTGGCTCATCGATATCAACAGTAATGCCACCTGGACTTTCCTGTCAAATGAAAGATGTTTTCATTAATATTGTAAAACAAGGTGAGTGACAAGGGAATTTGAACAATTCACGTCAACAACAAGA
>NC_090887.1:21841584-21849084 GCF_036669925.1 Montipora capricornis | reverse complement strand
ACCAGGAGAGGGGTCAGTCCGTTCATATCTATTCCTTATCAGCGGTTATTCACCAAAAGGGGTCCTACAGTGCATCTAAGCAGTGGTTTCTCACCGTAGTTTTGGAATCCGGATCTTTGCTTGATAGCAAATACGGCAGACTTTGCACTATAAGAACCGAAATTATAAGAATTTTTGGGAATTTTAGACATTTCTAAAAGAATTTTAGAGCTTTTGTTTGGGAAATTCCGGAGAGAATTTTAGACAATTTTTCAGGAATCATGTAGCTAAGCCTAGACTGTGGGAGGTTCAACAGCAATTGGCTCAGGGATACACAGCAGAGATGCAACCAGTCTAGGCAACAGTTAAACTAGGACAGGCCAGCCCTTCACCCTGCCAATGCAACCCCACAAGTTATGTTGATGACCAGAGCATTGTCTCATAATGAGGGCAGCCTTACCATGTATGGAGTAATTGAAGGAGTGTTTTGAACTATGGTTGTTGACACTGCAGCCATGTCACAATGGTTCGCCCTGATGTACTGGACACATGAACACTTTTCTCGTCTTCAAGAGTCCACAAGTTAACTTAAAACTGCAACCAGGGAGTCAGCCAACGTGTGAGGCAAATTAAAGTGCCACTACGATGAAAATTTTGCATGTCCTTTTTTCTTTAGATTTTGAAAATAGACATACTAAATAGGTATCATGCCAATTTCTATCTCAAAATTCCCACGGAAAGTATGATTAATGTAACGTAGTTTTTCGGTTTTCGCTATCCGCCATTACTCGAACGGCAAATGACCGTGAGCAAGGAAAAGGGTTGGGTCTAGCTGGATCGCCTGGGGTCTGACGTCATATGCGCAACGCTCAAAATAAACATGGCTATTATATACATTACTCCTTGATCGACTTGTTCGCTTTGTCAAACACCAACGAAGCGATGCGCATATGACGTCACGAGCCAAGTCTTGCGTGAAGACTGCTTACAAAATAATCGCAGGCTTCTCCGAGTAATGGTGGACATATTTTTAGCGGCTTTTGGCTGGCTATTTCCCGACTTATCTCGCTTCTATCGTTCCAAATTTAAATGCATTGTATTATTTTGAACATATTGACTTAATTGACGTTGAAAAAATTCGAAAAGAAAACCAAAAGTTTTTGTCGTACTGGCACTTTAAAACTTAGTGTTAATTAAAATTGGTGGAACACAAGTACCGCAATGATGTGATAGTTGCAGATATTTCTGACAAGTTCATATGGGGACTATATTTTCTTAGAGCCCATAGCTGTACTGCAGATGCAGGGTCAGGTAGCCTCCGAACTGGCTCAGAAGAGGTTCCTTTCCATAAACCCTCCTATAGCCAACTACATTGTAGTTCACTCTTATTGAGTGACAGCCGTCGAAGACACACTGATTTCCCTTCACGGTAACTTATTACAGCAAAGAATATGGATGTGTCGCTGAACATTCAGCTTTGTTTTAATGAGTTAGGTAAAATGAGCGTGCTGTTTATCTTTAATGTTGCATGCAGGCTCCACTTGCATTTGTATGTCGCAATTCTCGTTTGAGGGTTTAATTTGAAGTCGTGTACTCCAGCAAAAATTTTCAGTTGTGCAGAAACAACCAAGCTAACCAGTTATCATAATTGATAGCCAGTTATTTGCTTAAGTTTTACCAGACCCTCTGCCACAGTGTACATCATTTACAGAGACAGACAAGAAGTAAGTTTTCAGTTGGTTTCTAAGTTTATTTGCATTAATTTTCTGTTTCCTTTAAATGTTTGTAAGGCCGAGTGCCAGTGTAATTTCTTTGTATTTCAGATCAAATTGTCTTGTTAACTTAAATATGGTTCTTTCTCTGTATTGGCATGTTTGGTTTCTTGTTCAATCAAACAATGGATGACCTCCCTGGTGAACCGTGCGGAACGGTGGGCCCATTTCTGACTGCAATGCTGGCCCCCCGATGTTATGGTCAGTAAAACACTAGTTGATGTCCAGCAAAGATTGTGTTCCTGTCAGGGTAGTGAACCTTTCTGATGAGCCGAGGAAAATTTGTCACAGGATGGAAGTAGATGGCAGTGAACCAGTAGTGCAGAGCATTATTCACTGTTCATCTAAATCTAGTGTTGGATCCCAGGAAGTTATTGCCAGCTTCCCAGAGCACTTGACAGACCTCTATGTCTGAAGCACTGAAGCATTAAATGACGAACAACAGCACAAACTCCGGTAGCTCCTGACTGAATTTCAAGACATCTTCTCATGAGGACCCTATGACCTAGAAAGAACCGGGCTGGTGCAACACAAAATAGATACAGGCAATGCTGCTCTGGCTCGACACTCACCATGGTGACTACCATACGCACAGCGTGATGAAGTTTTTCAAGCAATTGAGGAGATGAGTGAGCAAGGAATAATCAAGCCCTCAGCTAGCCCCTGGGCATCGGCGGTTGTCTTGGTAAAAAAAAAAAAGATGGGTCAACGAGGTTTTGCGTGGACTACCAGAAATAAAATGACCGCATCAAGAAGGACTCCTACCCGCTACCAAGGATAGACAACACCCTCAATGAATTTTCTGGTTCTTCTTGGTTTTGAACCTTAGACCTAAAAGTGGGTACTGGCAGGTGGAAATAGCATGAGAAGAAAGCATTCAGTGCAGGGAACAGTCATTGGCAGTTTAATGTCATGCCCTTCAGCCTTTGCAATGCTCCAGCAACCTTTGAACGCTTGATGGGCAGTGCCCTTGAAGACCTTCGATGCCTGATCTACCTTGATGATTTCATTGTACATGCCTCTACTTTCAATACGGGACTGGGACGCTTAAGATTAGTGTTCTGGCGTTTAAGGGAAGCAAATCTGCAATTAAGCCCTTGGAAATGTGAACTTTACCAAATACGGAAAGTTAAGAGTCTTGGTCACATAGTCTGTAAAGAGGGAGTTATCACAGACCCTGACAAAGTCAAGGCAGTCCAAAGCTGGTCTGTACCTCACAATGCAAAGGACGTTAGAAAGTTTGCACCTACTACCGACATTAATTTTCTGATGTGGCCCATCCATTGCATAAAGTAACTGATAACAGCCAGTCCTTCAAGTGGACCGAAGAATGCAATAATTATTTTCAGGAATCAAAGGCTGCTTTCTGTCTGCCCTAGTGCTTGTTCCAGTGGGGAACCCTTCCTGTCCGATACTGATGCCAGCAATGTTGGTATTGGAGTGGTACTTCTTCAAGTGTGCAACGGTGAAGAATGCATCAAAGCCTATTACAGCCACGCCCCAAGTAAGTAAACCCAAACACAATTACTGTACTATTAGAGGTGAACTTCTTGCGGTTGTTAAAGCCATTGAGCACTTCCAACCCTACCTCTATAGCAGACAGTTCACTGTCAGAACTAACAATGCTTCTCTACAGTGGCTGCTATCCTTCAAGAACATATAGGACAGTTAGTGAGATGGTTGGAGAAACTGCAGACCTATGACTTTCATATGCTTTGCTTATTGAGCTGGGAAAAGACATCAGAATGCAGATGAATTATCGCGATGGTCTTCCTTTGATACAACCTGCACACATTGCCATTGTAAAAAGGATGACAATTTTGGTCGGGATAGCCAAGGCGGGAAGTCGAACGCTAGCTTCTTCTCCAAGCCACAGGACTCTGTCCTCAGGGTGCTACTCCCTGGAAGAACCCCGTCAGTAGGGAGCAATGGTGTGGTTGCACAATCCTCAACGGAAGAAGGGGTTAACTTCCAAGCTCAGCCAGCTGTGGGAGGGGCCATATGTCCTGTTAGACTGCATCAATGATGTTGTGTACCGAATCCAGAGAAGCGCTCGGGCAAGACCACAAGTTGTGAATAGAGACAGGCTGTGGACGTACCGTGGCACGACTTGTGCCTATTGGCTCAAGGATTAGCCTAGGGAACGGCAGGAGAGTGAACTCAAAGGAGGTGTTCCACAATCAGCAATCCTGATGAGCAATACTGGCACTCAAGCCAGCCAAAACCATCGCAGAGTAAGAGGTTGACCCCCCAGTTCCAGTCCCAGGGACCCTGAAGCCAGTGAGGAACATGATGAATTGGAGAAAACATCTCTCTTGCATAGGGACCAAGGAGCCCTGCGATGTTCCCACGGAGTCAAGGCAGACCCCTCAGATACAAGGACTTTGTTTAATATGTGTGACCTTGCAGAGAGAGTGCAACCTTCCTGTTGCACTTGAACGTTTTAGTTTTGTTTGTTTTGCCTTTATAACCATTGAACATTTTTATTCAGGCCGTTGATGTTATTGTAGGCTTCAGAACTCACTTCTGGACATAAGTGTGTGGTATCCAGGACGGATACTGGGGTTAGGAGAGGAGCAGTGTAATGGATCCTTGCGTGACCATACCATATATGGGTAACTCCTTATTTGGGGAAGAGTGGTTATTTTGGAGTGTGACAGGAGAAACTATAAGTAAGCGTAAATTTAGTAGGTCTTTTGATCATCTTTGTCTGTGCAAATTGTAACAATATTTTTAGCTGGCTGAAGGCAATATGGCGATGACTGGGCTAAATTGGGCTTTGATTTTTGCAGCTTGCCTGAAGGGCAAGTTGATTCTTGGAATTTCGTCTCTCCCTGGTTTTCCAACCCAGCCCTCTCACCGAACTACATTTCCATTGTTGCAGTGTAACTGATTCTATTCTCGCAGCACTTCATTTTCTTTTAGAAATTACTAGTCATTATTACTACAACTATCATTATCCAAGATTATGATGAGGATGATGATGATGACGATAACTGATGCCAGCATGCAGGAAAAACTGGAAAGATGGAAAAATTAGAATAACTGTGATGAATGAACTTCTGCTGAATGCAACATACCGGTAATTTGCTTTTTGAGAAACATTCTTGTGGCCTTAAAGTGATGACGAGAGAACATCAAAGCTACAAAAGGTTAGCTAATAATAATAATAATAATAATAATAATAATAATAATAATTTCTCTAAATTCTTACAGCTCCAAGCAAATACACCATAAATTATTTGTATTCTCAGTATTGGACTGGAACTAGCTTGCAATGGAGGCTAATGCGTGGGAATACATTAAAAAGTATTTGCATTTGCAAGACTCCCCCACATTAGCCTCCATTACAAGGTACAATCCGGGTCAAAAGACTTTGGGACACTTGTCAAATTTTGGGCAAAAAGTAGAGAATTTACAGTACATGCTTCCATCATTATATGAGCAACGTGTGTTCTCCTTTCGGTGCCTTTTCGTGCCCCTCTTTCCCCCAGACAATTTTGAAACATGCAAGCGATCGACGAACAGTCAGATCTTGATTTCGGAGACCGTGAGAAATCAACATTGTAATGAAGGGAGGGGGAAAGCAGGATTGTAGTTCCAGTTCAATATTGAGAATAAATATGGTCTATTATGCTGTTTCAGCAAAAATTCAGCAAAAAAATTCAGCAAAAACGTTCCCAACTTAGTTTTTCCTTCATGCTTGCATCTCCATATCATATACACATATTTATAAAACAATAGCCCCTTTCACGGTTAGTTTTTCTCATTTGCATTACAAATTATGTAATCTAACGTGGATGCAAGGCAATTTTGGGTTAAAACTGCAAAATAGCCCGAAATTGCCTCACATACATTCTAGATTATGCTGTAATGCAACTGAGAAAAACTAACCGTGAAAAGGGCTATTAGGATAGTACCACGCACTCTCATAATCCATTGGTCAATAGCTGTGTTTAGATGAGAGTACAGTCGAACCTCAATTATCCGGACTCGTTGGGACAAGACGAAATAGTCCGGATAATCGAGGGTCCAGATAATCGAGAATATGAATATTAACGAGAAACAAAAACTGATTACATTAAGAAAGCGACATTTAATCGTGAAACAAAACATTTGCAAATCGTTTGGAAAACAATATGGTCTACATCTTTACTGTCCGTTGTGAATACCGGTACACGTGTCGCCAACGTCATGATCTTTTCCTTGCTCTTGCGGATATCAGATATCTGCCGTTTATTAATGCCATATTCAGCTGACAAATTGGTTCCTTTTTCTTCTTTCTCTAATCGCAAAATTATGGCCTGTTTATCTTTTATCGAAAGAACGGATCACGTATGCTTCAAGGACATGATAATTGTGAATAAACATTCGTGATGTAGTGTAGATTGTTTGCCGAACGAGCCAATAGAGCGTGAAATTTCACTTAGCAACAAAGCAACTCTCTGAGCCAATCAGAACTCATTCGAAAGTTCTGCATTAGTTATGATGTGTTCGAGCGCTGCTATATTTTGCTTTTTGAAAGAGAAACAAACTCGCGTTTACTTTACTTTTCAACGCTGTAGTTTTAAAAAGAATATGACTAGGGATCTTAATGATGACTAATAAATATTCATGACAAAATTTGGACCAGAGAAAAAGTCCGGATAATCGAGGTCCGGATAATCGAGGTTCGACTGTATGTAAACATGGCTGTGTCACCACACAAATTTTGATTGGTTATGTGTTGTCAGATTCATATTTTGATTGGCTGGTAGGAAATATGAGTGTATATCAATAACATCTGTTTCCTTCAAGAAGTAAAAAAAACAGCATTTTCCTTCATTTGTCAAATTATTTTTGTGAAATATTTTCTAAAAGCGATAGAGGACATTTTTCTGTGTTTACATGGCCTCATCTAAACACTCAGGGAGTTGGGAGAATTCCCGACAGTTATGAAAACGTGAGACGCATAACTGTCTTGAAATGTCCACCTCCCCCTTTTGTTCAGGTGAGTTCTATGTCAACGCGGAAAGTTCCCTATTTGCTTAAATATTTGAGGTTACTGTGGAATTGAAAAAAAATCAAAATTACGTAACAAAACCTCCCCAGTTTTGCTTATTCTTGCCAAATGATCTCTTCTAACACACGGAAGCAGTTTGATCATTATGTGGTATAAATGTTAAATTTCCGTAAACATAAACTACTCATAACGATACCTCGTCTTTCGCATCTATTCCTGCGGCACTTTCGTCCTGGTTGCTTGAATTCCACGTTAAAAGATATGACAAACATTCAGCTCTGGTTTTATCCACAGATGGTTCAGTTCCTCTGTTAGTCATGCAGATACAATGAAGCGAATTCTGTCCCAATACGTTACATATGCTAGGGTTTGCTCTTTCTTCTAAAAATTCACGCACAAATGCTTTCATGCCGTGCATAGCCGCATAATGTAGTGCCGTGTTATGTCCATGATTCACACCAAAGCTATTGTTGGGCTCGAGATTTCGCTTAATGTCAGGGTTTTTTAGGTAAATGTGCATGGCTTCAACACCTTCACCACGCTGAAGAGCTTTGCGGAATTTCGACGAAGAGCTTCCCATGGATATATCACAAGATGATGACCCTCCAACCTCGACTAATGCAAATATATTAACACTAGAAATCGAAACGTTCCTGGTGTCCACAATGCTGCGGGGCTTTGCTGGGACATGTGCTTAACCAAACCTTATTATGAATCAGATACCGTATTATGTGTCGAAAGAGCAAG
>NC_090887.1:21831584-21836584 GCF_036669925.1 Montipora capricornis | reverse complement strand
TTTCCCTTGTTTTTTAACCTTCCGTTTAAATATTCACAGCGTCTGGAGTGTAGTACTTTGGAATTTGTTAAGGCAAGAAAAGAGAAATTTGAGTATTGCAATGAAATGTTTTTGTTTCATTGTATTCAGTGGGGAATAAGCAGGGCAAGAAATTTGTGTGTAAAAAAATAAGCGACGATTTATATATTTATATTGGCAATATAAGTAAGCTTAATTTGAGGTGAAAGCTATAAGCTGCAATAGGCAACTTTTGCGATAGCGTCATTTGACTACAACTACCAGAAATCTGTTTGTTTTTTTTTTCTTATTCCCAGCTGGGTAAAAATAACAATAGCTCTAATTAACATGACACAAGTAAAACCTGAAGGATTCTGGGACTTGCAGTCAAATGGCGTCATCATGAGAAAAACTAAGTGTCCTATAATAATTTATTACTTATTCAAATGTATTGCTCAAGGTGTGAAGTGGCAAAACATTGCAACACTTTGTGTGCACTGTATTGATGGGCAAAAACAAGAATTAGCACAAACATTCTTAACTCATTCATTCCTCAGTCGCCCAAGTACCCCCCCTCCCCCCCCCCCCCAGTCGACAAGTAAAATCATCTGGTGATAGACACAGTAAAATCTGTTTAGTCTCACTCACATGGTTCAATGGGTTCATGAGGGGTTTTTGACTGGTTAAGTATCGAATATCCTTGCTCAAACAGGGTTGTGGAAGTAGTTATGTGCAGCAGTAATGTAAGCACCTCACATTGTTTTAGAACAATCCTACAGTACTGGAAATAACAGAATGATCTGATTGATAACTTCAAAAATATTGCTAAGAAAAATTAAAAACATATGATCTTGAATCTTGCTTTCCTTATTCCACTTTTTTTTTTTCATTCGTAATAATATACATGAAAAAAAATACTTCATTATGATTGGCTAAGAAAAATGCAGTTTTCGGGTAACAGTGCAAAGGGAAGTAATAAACCAAGCATTCTGATTGGTCAATGAGCAAACTAACTCAGAGATAGCCAATCAAATGCGAAAGCTGGATGGTGTAATTTGTGTCTGATATGTCAGTCTGTTGCTTCTGCGTCATGATCTCAGATGTTTTTTCATGTATATTATTCACAGGTAATCATATAATTTTTGTTGTGAAATTTGCAATAAATAAGCATTTATTTTGTCCTTGAAAAAATTTAGTCGTGCTTATTTATTCCAAATTGCACTCAAATTCATATGATAACCTACGTTGTATCAATAGAATAAAGATGTTTCATCTTGTGCTTGGCAAAGCTTAAAAAAGCTCTCAAAAGTGATAAAATTTATTTCATCCCAAAGTGTTTTTCGATAGCCCATTTAATTTTAAAGGGGAAGCGGGTAATTACAAAATTAAAAGAATTTTGCACAGATTCAGAGGAAAAAATGTGCATAAGACTAGTACTGTTGCGTTGGCGAAAAACGTTGGCAGTAAAAAAGATAAATAATTCATATTCACGAGAAATTTCCCACCTTGAACCCCCAAAAAATTAAATGAGCTGCCCCCAGCAAGGTTGATAAATTTAATACACATTCAAATGTTGTAAATTAGACTGTTTTATTTTTCGAGTCACGCACAATTTTATCAAGATTTAAATTCAACTTGGAACAAACATAATTCGACGCCCTAGTAAAGATAACAGCTAATTTTCTCCCAAAACCTCATTTTATAAATGGCTAATTCTATCCAGAACGAAATAGTTTTGAAGCCGATTTAAAACGCACCAATTTCAGTTTTAATGTGTATCCCACAAATGCTTTCATGAGCTGATTAAATGTATTTTACCTTTTCTTTTGATATTTCTTGTTCCGTGAGAGCCATAAATTATATTGGCACGAAACAAATCATGCGCAATTCACTTCATTCCTATCCAAATTTTCCAATAGAAAAATAAAAAACCTAATACAGAATTGTTGAATTTAAATATACTATTTACAAAATGACAAGCGGTGAATTTCTTATAGTGGATATGAAAATTGTCACGGTGTAAATTTTATACATCGCATGCCATGGATACGATGCAACGTTACGCGGATTTTTTCCTGGAAAAATTACAATCCTGTGTCGACAGAATGTGCTTCTTCGTCAGAAGATTGTGAACCGTGTTCTCTTACAACAACGACTGGCCATCGCATAACAATGGCTTCCTCGTAGGTCGGTGGTGGAGTTATCGGCCCATCGTTATCCTCAGTCCAAAATCCTGCATTTGCAGACGCATTACTTGTTTCATCGACATTTTCAACAGTTGTTCTAGTAGGTCGTAAAGCAGGACTATTTGTTGATTCTCCCTCTGCAAATGCAGGTCTATGTGGTGCATGATTTTGTCCTAACACAGGCGCTGGAGTTTTTTCCAAGTCCTCCGCGGGAATAGACGAAATTACAACTTGAGTCGGCGCTAAACTGTTCTCTGGGCCTTTACAACACAATGACAAGGCAATTAGTAGAATCCCTAAAAGGAATAACACAGTCGCAAAGATTCTCATGTTCCGAACCATTTCCTGGTCGCTAGCGTTGGGCGAACAGTCTTCACAATCTCCGAACAAGATATATGTCAGACTTGCAAGTATAAAACATCCTCCGATATTCAGAAATCCAAAAACAATGGCTGCAATATGGAGTCCCTTCTTGAACTTCGCAGATCGTAGAGTCTGTAAGAAACCACTTGTCTCCGGCATGATCGAAAAGACATTCAGAGAGAACAGGACTCAACGATCAAGCGGGGCTTTTTCGCTACCTTTCCTCAACAAGTTTGTGTTGTTCTTTAATTACGTGATCTTGAGAACGCACGTAGAAATTGACTACCGGAAGTGGATTGATCAAGCCTTTGTTAATTTTCATTGACGTAAAGGCAATAGAGCGTGACCTCACTTAGTGATAATTGTTTTAGCTCAAAACCGCATTATTTTTTATTCACTCCTTTAAGAAAGCTATTCCTGTTAATAATTTTAACAATCGCTGCTAGAAACAGATTTTTAACAAAATTAAAAAGAGAAAACTAACGATGGTTGATCGTACCGCGATCCTGTATTTGTGCGAGAAACGTTATGCTAGCTTAAAAATCAATTCATTGTTGTCTTGCTTCCAGGAAACAATATTTCATTGAAGAACTGTTATGAATCTGTTATTCGGCAAACCTGAAAACTTTTCGCATCCTAAAGGGGAAGCCCTTATTTCCTGGACGGCTCAAATCTTGTCGGTATTTTATTCACGGAAAAATGGATATACAGGGTGACGTACTATGTAATGCCATCTCTTTTTTAACTTTTTTTTTTTTCAAAATCCCTAATGCCTTCATAGAAACTTTTAATACGTCATCTCATAAAAACACTCTTAACCAAGAGTGTTGACTCATTCACTCCTAAAGCTGTCTCCATTGACAAGTAAACTCGTCTGGCATTAGACAGAGAGACAATAAAATCTATAAGTGTCACTGCACTCACTCTCAGGGGAAATGGGATTATTGATATAGGAAAAGGGTGTATTCTATTCCCTGAAGTGGCGAGATCAAAGACCAAAGCACGGCATCGCAATAGCTATAAAAGGATTGGGAAGATGATATGCTCCTCCCATTTTAGCGCCTTACCGATATCGGTATTTCATTATTTTTACTTTATTGCAGCGCCGCCGAACTTTCTATATGGAGCCGCCAAAAGGGAACAGAAATACAGATTATTACCATTTGGCAACTGATAAATGTTTACTTAACTGTGCCACTTTCTGTAGTGGTTAAGTAATCATAGACAGTTGAAGCAACATAAATTGACGTAAGCAAAATGTCTGAAAATGTGTGTTAACGCTGATTTTTCTTGCTGTGGATGATTTTATTAACTTTGCCCTGCGGAGAAAAACAAAAATAGCAAATTCTGAATCGGGAAGTCGATGACAAGATGCTTTCTTCCGTGACCAACCGAGATCAAAGTTGACTGCCTCCAGGAAATGAACAGAGAGCACCATTTCCTTGTTATCTGAAGCTATTTAAGTCCATTGTTGGCTAGTTTCTTTTGTGATTCCTTTGTCTGAATTATCCCTCGGCAAATGCATCGCGGTTTTTGCCCGTTTTGGTCAAAAATCATGTTTTATATTTTACTGATTTTGGTAACCATTGACTAAACTGCAATTCATTTACCTTCCGTATTTGTTAATAGACGAGTTCACGCTCTTGAGTGCATTATGGGTAATCAGGGCAAGATCACGAGAAATTCAAAGGTTTGTAAGGAAGTTCAAAACGATGAATAGTACCCATGACATGCAATTTTGGGTTTTCATTTTCCAAAACAGAAGATATGCGCTCAAAGGTGCGGCAGAATAAATTTGGAGAGAATGGCTATTGTAGAAATTATTTTATTAAAAGGAGTTTCTGCCATACATTTCCTGTAATTCCTTGCGTAACTGGCACAAAATTACAGAGAATGTATGGAGACAAAAAAAGTAATATTTAGGAATTCCAAAGAATGGAAACCAAGTCTAGTTAATCTCAGTTGTGAACATGAACTTATTTGTTTGGTTTATGAAGGCGAACGTCTATAAAGTAGATTCACGTACAGTATATTTTGCTTTGAATTTCCCGCCATGTTGCCCTGATTACCCATGATGCAATCAAGAGCTTGAACTCGTCTATTTGTCGTAAGACCTTATACAGAATATAAAAACCATCGACTTTGCACTAAAAATAAATAATTACTTACATACTTTATTTCACAAAGTGGACGGTGAAAGATTGAGGCAGCTATAGGCTGATGTGGACCTACCATTCAAGTTATTTACCATAAAAAATAATGAAAATCCAAAGTAAAGTATGCAGAAAACTGTCAATAAATGAACGAATAAATAATAAAACTCATAAAATACTAAAATTAGTAAAATTCGAAAGTAATTCATCATTCTTTTTCGTTACAATTATTAACATCTTTAGAAGATCATGAATGATTTGTTTGAAATTGTCTTCGTTTACTTTACACCTGATTTTAAAT
>NC_090887.1:21801584-21826584 GCF_036669925.1 Montipora capricornis | reverse complement strand
CCTTTTTGAAAACGTTAACACCTTGTTAAGGTAGCTCAAACCAGTGTCAACTCTCAGAAGAGACACTTTCTTTAGAATGATTGACGCTACAACACTGTATCACGTAACAGCAATGTTATGACACCACATGAAACACCGATTATTTTCAAACAACATGGGATCATTGCTGTGTCGTAAAAACAGTAAAAAGACTCTATAATTTGGCTTTTGTTGCTCATATCTCAAAAACGAACTCGGTGACCCCCATTTTTCATAGCTGGGAAGTGATCAGAGAGCCAACATCAAACTTTCTGTAACGTTAAACAAAATTCTGTGCAGCGGAATCAGAGCCACCTTAACAAAATCACAGATTTAAGGTGGCTCTGAATAACTGCAGAGACACATTGTAAGTTTTTTTTACACTTTGCAGAAAGTTTCATGTGTCCTTCAGATTACTTTTCAGCGATAAAAAATGGCGACCACCGAATTTGTTTTTGAGATATGAGTAACTAAATAAAAATTAAAGGGTGTTTGTACAGGGCTTTCCCGTTGCCACGGTAACTTATTACATCACAACAATAACCTCATCTTGTTCAGTAATAATTGGAATTTCATATGGTACCATAATATCGCTAATACGTGAGCGTTGTAGTGCCAATCCTCTGGTAAGAACGTTGCTTGAAAGCGTTGAAACTGCTTTGAGCCGCCTTAAACATCTTCGAGATCTACGAAAACGAAAACGTCTCTGGAAACTTTGGTTTCTCATTAATAGTTGTCGAGGGGAATCCCCGAATTGTGCACTTAGTGAACATAGTGAAAACAAGCCCCAGCTACACGGTGTAATATTAGGGCCGTTTATACGAGAGTAAATAAGCCGCGGCTAACTCTGGCCGCGGCTTACATAAGCCGCGAAAGGAACTATTTATACGAGTATAAACTCCCTGGCCAGGATAAGCTTGGTTCTTAGTTCTTGGTAAAGGGACATTTATCTTGTTTGCAGAGTCCCATAAGACATAGCCTGGCGTACTGCGCTCAGTAAACATAGAGGATAAGTAGTCAGGAACCAGATCATTAAACGCTTTGAACACCATTAAACCTAATTGAATTAGACGCGGGGCAGTCAGGTCTTTCCAACCATGCATGTTTGATGACGTTTGCTGAATATTTTTTGTTGGGAGAATGTTTTGATTTCGATCAAACATTTTGTCTTTAGCAGACTCCATTTGTCACGAAATTAAAGCTGGGTTTTCCCAAACTAGCGGATACATACAGGCGAGATGTCATTGGAGGTCAACACACAACAACCTCGTGCAAACAGTAGATAACGAGAAATTAAAACGTCCATTTACTCACCTGAAGTTAAAAATATTAACATATTTGACACATGGTAAATTGACTTCTTTACCGATACGGCGGTCATCTCGAATTATATTTTTCTGAAAGAGGTATTTTGGGATACCCAGGGGGCAAATTAAGGAGAGGCATGAATTTGCCCCCTGGACATCCCATAATATCTTTCGCAGAACAATAGAATCCAAGATGGCCGCCGTATCGGTAAAAAGATCCATTCAGACTCTTGTTCCTTCCTGCGTCGTTATTCAAGTACCATGATCGGAATCTTATCTCTCAAGAGCGGAACGAAATACATCCGATAATATTACGTGGGATGCCATGCATGCCACGTTATAAAACCAGTTGGGTCTTTTTTTTTTTTTTAATCGTAGTCACAAATGTGCATACCCCAGGGATAGTAGATTAAACCGCTTCATAAGAATTCCGTATGATACAACCGGGCGGGAAGATCGCGCCTCAGACTTGGGCCATAGCGCTCTAGTGGCCCGTTTCTGGTTTCTCGAAAGACCCGAGAACTTTTCGGGCCCGAAAAAGCCATTTGTGAAATTGCCAACCGCTTGTTTTGGAAAGCCGATCTTTTAACATGTTTTCAAGGTAACAAAAAGAAAACTAATCGTGAAGTTTGACGAATTAAATCCTCTCCGTTCTTGAGATACAAAGGGAATTGTGACACCCGAAAATGGCCCGTTAAGCATCGGAACTTTCGAGAAACGGACCTCAGGAACTAAGATCACGTGATGTTTTGTTTTTGCGTGACTTCATGGACACTGCGGATGAGGCATTGTGAAGAAACAGATGTAGATAGAATTTGCGGTAGTAATTTCACGTTACGCATCACCTCCTACATAAAATCGAAATTAACTGCGATGAAGTTGATCAGGTTAAAACAGTGCAAAGGATTCTACTTCTGGGAAAATTGTTCTCTGTATCTAATATCTCGTGACATTTCGATTAAGCCGACACGTTCACGAGGGTGAATCGATTTCAAGTATTCATTTTCCAGAGTCGGGTCGAAGTTAGTTAAATACAAGCCGCAAGGTTGATGAGCAAAGTTCACAGTTCATTTCACATAGTATGCTTCCCTCATTTCAACAAATGAGCACCGAAATCGGCAAGAATTCCGACCTTTGTCACGACACTGAATACGAGCAAAATACGAGCAACATGAAAATGTGACGCTGATAAATAGGTCAAGTCAATGATATTTGCGAAGTCGACAACAAAATTAATCCATTCCCCCTTGTACAGGACTCAAAAACGTGAAAAGGATATTAGAAAAAAGCTTAAACAACCAAATACAAAGTTTAAACAAAAAAACAGAAGATAAGATGTTCTCGTAACGGAGAATTCAAAGAGGTAACGGGCTCATCTTTACAAGAAAACATTTTTGAAAGCCAAGAAGAATACTTTGCACGGTTTATTTGGAAATCTGACAAATTTACAGGATATATATACATATATACAGATGTTACAAAGTTTAAAGATTTCAGAAGATAGCGTGATGTGATATAGCTATTGGATAAACAAGAATAAACATCGTTGCAAGACTATATGCTGAATAACAACATCCCTGATTATCTGTCAAGTTTGTTTATCCCAAGAGCTTCTATAGATTGTGCTTTTTCGATGAGATGGGTTTCCCGAGCTTTCCTGAAAGGGTCACGTTGATAGATGAGTTTTTCGATAGGAGTGAGTAATATATGACTGTGTGAATGGTAGTTGTTGCTAAGAAAACATTGAGAAACGTGTTCTGGGACTGCGGTCTGGATGAGTGGAACTGATTATAGGGAGGCTGTGTTCATAAAACGGTCTTCAAGCCAACGTTTGGTTTCCCGTCAAGACTACATAATTTATACGATGAATCATGTAAATAACATTGAAAGCGTTGCAAGTAATGTGAGATTCGATTTTATGGCTTTCCCTCGTTGGATAAAAAGTGTATTTATTACAGTCGTGTTCTCATACAGGGGCAAGTGGTGCAACTGTTAAGAACCGGGACTGAATTGAAATGCGTTTTAGTAAATTGGGTTCTAATAAGAATGTCACTAATATTTTTACAACGACGGTAAGCCATGAAAGGAAGTGTTTTGAGAACGTTTTTGCGACGATCTGATGAGTAAAGTATGTTAGATTGCTTGTAAATGATGCTAGTGAGGTTAAGAAGTGTAGGGTTGTACGTGATAACAAAGTGTGTCTTGTCCTTTTGTTCTTAGCGCGTATATTAAGTGGGTATATTAAAATATATGTGTGCACTAGCTCCTGCAGGCAATGCAATTAAACGTCCAGTTTATTCCACGAAGGTCAAAGACGGGTATCTAGCGATTCATCTCTCGAAACCAAAGAATCCAGGTTGTCCTCAGCGATGGTCGCAGAGAAATCCATTTCATCTCGTACAGAGAAATTCCTGTTTACTACAGCACTAAAATAATCTGGTAGGTCGCTCGACTGAGAATCTTCACTGTCGCTATAATTGACCGCGTTCTGCAGTTCACGCACTGCGGTGTAGTAATCGGGCAAATCTGTGGTTGAGTTCAAGTCTGCCGACCAAATTTCATTTTCTATTTCATATAAAACTGGCAAACGGTGAGGAATATGATCCAATGAAATGATAGCAGCCGGAGACTTTTCTACATCCTCAGCTGGAATTTCAGAGATAATTACGTCAGGTGGCTTCGAAGCTTGCACTTGTTGTCTTTTGTATCGAACAAGAAGTGTGATTCCGCCAACAAGCACCACAATAATAGCGACACCTCCTCCTCGTTGCTCAATTGATGAGTCACATTGATCGCATGGTTTAAAGACAACAAACAAGACAAAAAGGAAAACCAGACTGACAGCAATGCAAAGAACTCCTAGAACAAGTGGAATTTTTTCCTCGAGTATCACCCTGCAACTCGGCCTAGAAACGGTGCCTGCTTGACTCATTCCTGTCATAGAATCCAGCAGCGTTGCTTCTATTTAAACCTGATTCGTAGCGGATCAGGTCTTCCACGCAGACACTCTTAGGGCTTCGTCACGCGTTCCTCCCCAACGAGCGTCTGCTGAAATGAGCAACACATTCCTTTCTCTTTGTAAAGTAACTGTCATCTGGAAATGACGTGTGGGTTACTTAAGAACCAATCAGCGCTTTGTAGATCTCCCCTGGGATCATTTCCCCTGAATCATGAAAGGGACGAAGCCTTTTCAAACTATTCCTCGGATACATTAATTTCGTTTCCCGGGGTGGGTTATGCATTTGCACTCTCGCGAGTCAAAATGTGAATTCTTAGCAAGGGTATGGTGTCGTTTCCTCTACCAGTGAAATTGAAAGCGCCGTGGAAATATATAAATAGGAATACAAATATTAAAGTACTGCGAGTGTATTTGAACTGCACGAGAACCATTACCTTCAAGCGCAATGAACGCGACTAGAGAGTCATTTACATGAGAAATTTCAAGCCTGTATGCTTTTGGGTCAGTCATATATTGATTAGAAAAAACGTATTGTTTCATCCCGAAATGAGGCACCAAGCATCTCGTTTCATACAAACAGCTGCAAAAATTTCACTCCGGTACAAGTTCATGCCAGTCTGAGTTGGTCTCGGTGTTATGTAAATACCCCCTGGGACAGTAGCAAAAAAAAAAGCGTGGAACAAATCTATTACGCTTAAGCTTGAAATTTCAGGCTGCTTTTGGCGATGATCGTGTCTAAAAATTGATTTAATGTTTTTTTATTGCGAACCGATCTTTCGTACTCAGTGTTTCTTCGATTTAAAAAACAAAGCATACCTTAAATCAGTTCAATCGAAGGACTACAAAAAATGGCGTTATTCAAACGAAACGACACCATTGAAATAGCGCGGAAAGAAATGTAAATATGATATCAATCTCAAGCGATTAGGTTTAAATCGCACGGCAGCAAAATTGGGGTGGTGTAAGGACGTTCCTGAAGCACAGATACATGTTGAAAGAAGATACTTGTAAGTGTCCATATGTGAGACAACTGTCATGTGTTCCACTATTGGAAAACATTAGATTGAAAATCACGCCACAATCGTTTTCAAACAATTAAATCAACAAAGTGTGGCAAAGTGAACGTGAGTGAACGCACCACCGGAGCACGACAAAAAGCTTCTAGTATATGTCATAGCCTAGCCGTTCTATACCTTTCTTCGTCGCCAATTTACACTCCTGTGCTCCAACAACTACCCCTGAATTCGAGGATGATGCTGACTCATATTGGAGAAGTGCCTAGTATCCCACAACAGTATTTATGATTGTTTGAAATTATATTTTAAGAAAATCATTGAGTAATTTAAAATTATTCACCCTGAATCGCCCCCTAATTGGCGACTATAAAAGTGTCTGGCTTTAGACAGAGTAAAACCAATTAAATTATTATATAAATTATGTAAAATATTGTTTTAAAATCATATAAATTGTTGGCTTAATTTAGGAATTGTAAAAAAGCTTCAATCCCATTCAAATTTATTATCGTGACTTGAGCCTTATCTTTATCTGGGTGCCTCTAATTTCTACGAATTTGCTTTTCAGATTTTTCTTAATTAACTGCATCCGAGAAGAAGTTCCATGAAGGTCTTGTTTTTCAAAGAAAATCACAAGGAACGAGCAAGATTTCATGCGATGAGTGAGTTGTTGGTATCGATTGACCAAATGTTTGGTTAAATTAAACAGGAGCACGATCGAGCAAGCTTAAGAGGAAATGGATAATGTCTGTGTCTCTTAGAACGAGAGATTAGATGGTCTATCGCAACATTAAGTTTGCCGTAAGCTTCCATTTACAGGGATCCCGTTTACCCGTTTTGACAATCAATGGTCGATGTTTCGTCTAGTCATTCGAAGTGATTTTAGATGGAATGAACACAACAGCCTCTCGATTGTCTCTTAGTACTATCCAAAAGCGTTAGGTAGCATTCATAAGTTTCTTTCTCCTTTTAAACTAGAAAAAAAGTGACAACCCAACAGGACCAGTAAGACTGAGCCCTGACGCGAGGGAATATCTAACTGCTTAACGGGAAAATCTGAACGACAACAATTTAAAAAATACTGTGAAATAAAATTAAATAATATTTTATTAATTTGATTTATCCCACTCCATTGTTGCTCAATTTTAAATTGGTATGAGATACTCTATCATATAATTGTCCGAAGGTATCCAACGTTATTTTCAGACAGTCCCTCCCATAAATTGGCCTACATCACGAAACATTATAAATAGCACGTACGCTCGACCTTGTAGGTCATTTCGCGCTGTGTCTTAGGTAAATACAAAGACAAATGTATGTTATTAGTTAATGGAAGGTATGATGAGTACTTTCATACTGCCAACAAATTGGCAACTAATGCACTTCTCGAAGACCACGATCACATCTCTCCAGACCGCGTAAGCCCGGATCATAGTACCAAGTCGCACTTTGTCGTTTCCAGGCTGACTTACCTCACGGATGAAAATCCACCAATATTGATATTTTTAAAGGTATATATATATATATATATATACCTGGTCAGTTGGAGGACATTTATTAGCGTATTATATTTTTACTTAAGTGTTTTAACACACTTGCACTCACATGCACTTATCAAGAATCTGCTTATGGCGATGGAAGGTGCAGCTCGAGATGAGCCAGTTTCTAAAATGCCGCAGCTTAAAAGAACAGTCCTTTTTGCATTTTCAGCACTTTGCCTAAGATCAAGCTTAGTCATTTTTCTGTCACCTCTGTTTAGTTTCTTTTTCGTCAAACCTTGTCCTCGGTGCCGCCACAGAAATGGAACATTCACAGATGAAGCTGTGGGTGTTATGTTTACCAGTGAAGTGTGAAAGAAAAGCTTTCAAAGAACCTTTGTTCCTTGTGAGAGTCGCAAAACCAACCAACAGAATACTAATAAAGTAGGTAGCAGATATAAGTTGCCTGTTAAGCGAAGCGTTTTTCCAATTCTCGGTTGCCTTTTTCCTTTTCGTGATTCGTTTATTTACTGTTAGCAGCTAAATGCGTCTGCATGTGATATTATTGTCGTCCAGATCATAGTTAATAGATGTAGGCTGGTTATGAAACTCGACAAGTTTCTTTGTTTCATGTTTTTGTTTGCTTTTTTGGCCTTGACCCTGCACAAAACCCGACAAAAACACGCTTTTTTCGGCAGGATAACCAATCAAAAGCTTCGACTAATTTATTCGAAATTAACTTGCGAACCAAAAACAAAAGATTGTGCAGGGTCGCGGTCTGTTCAACATCTAATTGCGACTGTATTGTTCCTGCTTTTGAAATTCGCAAGGTTTCATAACCAGTCACAAGATTAATTATGTCCAGATATATGCTTCTGGAATTAATTATTATGACGTCAGAGTGACTGCAATGTCACGATTTACGAGACAATTTTTTTATGCAAGAACCAACTGAACAAAGTACAAGATTCTATTGTTGCTAATATCTCAAAAACGAACTCGGCGACTCCCGTTTTTTATCGCTGGAAAGTGATCCAAAGGCCAACATAAAACTTTCTGAAAAGTGAAACAAAATTCTGTGCAGGGGAATCAGAGCTACCTTAAAAAATCACAGATTTAAGGTGGCTCTGAATCCGCTGCACAGGTTTTTTTTAAAAATTTGCAGAATGTTTCATGTTGTCCTTCTAATTACTTTCCAGCAATACAAAATGGCGGTCACCCAGTTTGGTTTTTGAGATATGAGCAACTAAATACAAAATATAGGGTGTTTTTACAGTGCGCTGCTGTTGCCACGGTGACTTATTATATCACAACGATATCGTCACCTTGGTCAGTAGTAATTGGAGTTTCATGTGGTACCATAATATTGCTAATACGTGATACAGCGTTGTAGTGCAAATCTTCTAGTAAGCAAATTGCTTGAAACCGTTGAAACTGCTTTGAGCTGCCTTTAACATTGGCGAGCTGATCTATGAAAACAAGAACGTCACTAGAAACTTTGGTTTCTGGGGAATTCCCGAATTTTGCACTTAAACCCCGGCTACACGTTGTAACATTGTTACAAGAACACGTCCCATTATTGTTATTAGAGAGCTTACGAAACGACGACGCCGACGGCAACGACGACGCTACAAAACAATAGGTTTAGTGAGCAAAAACAATGGCTCTGCACACTCTGCACGTGCGTTTTACATTGTGGTACATTTCTTTGCCGTCATCTCCTAAATGACGACGTGAAATCACCAAATTCAAGGTTCTGTGGAGGACGTTAGCACAAGACGATGAATTTTCAGTTCTCTCTCTACGCTTCCAACCCACTCATACAAGTTTAATTCCTCGATAGTTACTACACATTTTTAACGCGAAACGACATGAAATAGTTTCGTAGTGATACGAATAACGCGAACTCGTATTTTTAAATGAAGTCCTCGTAGCCGTCGTCGTCCTCGTTTCGTAAGCTCCCTATTTGTCATTTTCAAGTCGCGCAACCTTATGATGGCGTATATTTTGTTTGTGTTTTGGAGACTGAGCCCTTAACTCCCTGATTTTTTTAGGCTTCATAATCGACGGTATTTTATTTCCCATACAAAGTCTTACAACGCGTTTAAATTCTCAACGGCCGCCTGTAACGCAACACCGCTTGCACTCAAAGGTCATCTTCCCACAAGAAATCAATTATTACACGCTCTCTAGGGAAGCGAACTAGGGCTGCCTATGGTATAAGAAAAAGAGAACTAACAAATTTAATCTTAGATGCAGTATGTGAAAATTGTCTATTATGTAATAGTTGAAATAGGGTTGTACTGTAGTGATTTTTAATCTTTATTATTAATTATGGATTATTTGTTCATTGTCGGAATCGTGTCGGTTGCGTGACCATAGTATATCGTTTCGAAGTGTTTTAACACTTAAAAGTGATGTGTAAATGGAGAACTTGGGGTTCGCACCGCGCACCGGTAAATCGGCGCACCGATGGCTCAGTTGGTTGAGCACCGGTCTGTCACTCGGGAGGTCGTGAGTTCAATTCCGGCCGGGCCAACACTCAGGGTCCTTGAATAACTGTGGAGGAGAAAGTGCTGCCTTTGTAATGACATCTGCAATTGGTTAGACTCTCTAGATAAGGACGATAAGCCGGAGGTCCCGTCTCACAACCCTTCAATGTTCATAATCCTGTGGGACGTAAAAGAACCCATACACTTCTCGCAAAGAGTAGGGCATGTAGTTCCCGGTGTTGTGGTCTGTCTTCTGTGATGTATCATGGTTGGGAGGGTAAATGCTCGGAGAAATTAGCTACACCAAGCTACTCTAAAAATCCGAGGGTAAATAAAGATATATGATGATATGATATGATATGATAGAACGGAAATCATGAGAGTATACACGACCAATCAGAATAGGGGGAGTTGTCTTTGTAAGGGAGAGAATCTTGTAAAACGAGGGAGATAAATAAATCGCTTTAAAAAATCTTGACTATGTTGGATAACTTTGGAGGCATTCCCAACACAAGTGGCACCTCCGACGGGACAAGTGAAATTTGTTTTCGATCGAAAAAGAGCAAGGACCCTCGACATTTTCTGAGATTTGCACAAGCAACAGGACGTTTGTGTGCATCGCGGCTCAAACAAGAGCAAGCATCTGGTATCCGGGATCTGTGCTTTACGTACTCTAAACCGCTTAATATCGGTGAGCCAAATTGTGAGATCGAAAGTAAGTGATGGAAAAGCAATTGCAGGAACTAGAGGGGAAGTTTCCACCGCTAGAGTTCACCAGAAAAAAGACCGCCGAATTGATGACATCGAATAACACCGACGCAATAACGAATAACGAGACATGAGGACTTAATCATGTCCAAAATAAAGGCCATTCGTACGTTAAAGGACCATGTTGATTGCAGGCGGTTCCTCCCTCTCCCCCTTCGCTTGCTTTTCGCGTGACCTTTACATTCAAACGATCACTCGAAAGTCAACCTCGGTGCAAAGGAGTCTTTAAAATTCACCAACGCAACAGCTGGACTATCAAAAGAGCTCCCAAAGCTGCCTCCAAGCTACCAAAGCTTTCAATCACGAAGTTTGATGGGTTAGTCGAAAACTGGCTTCCTTTCTGGAACACGTTTGAAGCGGAAATCAACTTTAACGCCCGTGACAAAGTTCGCGTATTTGAAGGATCTCGTGGAATCAAAAGTAACGGCTGACATCGACAGATTGCCGCTCAACAGCGAAGGCTATGAGAGAGCGAAGAGCATACTCAAGGGAGAATACGGCAAAACCAGTGAAATTATCAACACCTATGTCCGTAACACTTTGGAGCTCCCCGTCCTGACAAGCTCCGATCAGTAGAGGGTGAACGCCTTTTACAAGACCTTATTGTACAACGTACAATCGCTGGAAACTCTGGGCAAGTTAGAGCGAGTGAATGGCATGGCAAGGAGCGTTCTCGACAAACTTAAAGGGATTAAGGCTGATTTAGGGCGCGGAATAAGAATACGTGGAGTGATAATTAGAACGGTATGTTTGGCACGTTTTGAAGCAGCAAGGATAATAAAAATGTGTTTAAAATAGCATTTTAGCAGATGTTTGACAATTTGAATGTGAATCTCCGTAAAGACGAAGGATTTCTAACTTATATTCCATGTATTTCTATTCATAGGTGAAGCAGGGTGGCAAGACTGCGATTTACCTCGTCTAGTTCCAGCTCTAAAGAAATTGAGAGATATTAATTTGGTGGGGGAAGATGGCAGCAACGTTTTTAAAGGCAAGTCTCGCCTCTACCGCGCAGAGGAACGAAAACCACGGACGTGTGTCTACTGTGAGAGAGGAGATCATGTTTCGTTTGCTTGCACACACTTGACCACTTTAGACGAAAGGAAGAGATTTCTAGCGCAAAAGGGAATGTGCTTCAATTTCACCGGAACTAAGCATCGTGTGGCCGTTTGCAGGAGTAGGTCAAGATGCCAGAAATGTGGTAAAAGACACCATACATCTATCTGCACCCAGGGGGATCAAATGTTGACAGCAGCGGCCAACGGTAACAAAAAACGTGTGGTTTACCCGATTGTCAAACTGAAACTGAACGTGGAGGGAATTTTGTGTCGGCCACTTCTCGACACTGGAGCCGGGAGCTCTTACGCCTCAGCAGCACTTTTGGATAAAATTCCTAAGCGCACGCGTACCCGAGAAGTTCGACGTATCAAAATAATGCTTTGGTATATACAACACGGCAAGTGGAGCTTTCGTCAATTACCGTACAAGCAGTAGATAGCAGCACAGAGTTAAAGGTTGATGTCACCAAAGTGGATCGAAAAGAGTTACATATGGTTGACACTCCAAATTACAAGAAGATCATTGAATCGTACGCTCACCTCCAGGGAGTCCATATGGACGACAGTGATTCCAAACCTCACCTGCCAGTATACCTTATCTTAGGCGCCAGTGAATACGCGGCTATCAAAAATACAGGAAGACCTCGAATCGGTCGTCCAGGAGAACCAGTTGCGGAGAAAACTAAACTCGGGTGGACCATTGTGTCGCCAGGGAGAGAAATTGATCACGCCAACATGCTGCTCACCCAAACAAATCATGTTGATTACGAAGAACTCTGTCGATTGGATGTGTTAGGGCTAGAGGACTCTCCGGAACATGACCAGCGGGCGGTCTACCCTGAATTTCGAGAGCAGCTAACGCGGGATCCGGAGGGATGGTACGAGACGTCTCTTTCGTGGAAGGGTAACCATCCACCTCTACCGAATAACAAAGCGGGAAATTTTCGAAGGCTCGTCAACCTCCGGACCAGGCTGCAACGCATGGGCCTGACCGAAGAGTTTGGACAAATCATTGAGAAAGAGACGTCGGAGGGGATAGTGGAAGAAGCGAATGAATCCCCCCGCAAGAGAAGGAGTTTTACATTCCTCACAAGTCTGTCGCTCGAATAGGAGCCGAATCAACGAAGTTACGTGTGGTTGATGATGCATCAGCTCGGTCCAACCCACAAGCACCCAGTCTGAATGACAGTCTACACTGCGGACCGCCTCTTGAGAACCGTCTGTGGAATGCGTTGGTGTGCATGCGCTTTCACCCAGTGCTCATTACAGGGGACCTTAAGCAAGCCTTCCTTCCGGTTCGCATCAAGAAACAAGAAAGAGACGCGCTTCGGTTTCACTGGAAAGCAAATGAACACTCGGAATTAGTCTAGTGCCTTCGCACGTCCTGCTGGAGGGAGTGATCGAGAGTCACCTCAAATCCTGGGAACCGCAAAGGCCAGAGCCAGTAGTTGAACTGCGCAGAAGTCTCTATGTTCATGATCTCATCAGTGAAAAACCAACGGTGAAAGAGACGGAGCAGCAATAACAGGGGGCAATCGAGGTGTTCGAGGATGCGACGTTCACACTCCATAAGTGGCATTCCAATGCAGCTGAATTAGAAGAGAACGAGACCAAAGTGGAAGATGAAGAGTCGTGTGCCAAGCAGCAACTAAGACAACCGGGTGGAAGAGACGGCAGCCTCCTTGGACTTTCTTGGGACAAAGGGGAAGATGAGATTAGCGTAGTCGTGCCACGAGAAAACGTAATCACGTGTAAGAGAGGAATCGTGCGCAACCTCGCGAAGATCTATGACCCATTGGGCCTGCAGTACCCTTAACTCTACTCTGAAGGACAAGCTAATTTACCGAGATGCATGCAAAGCAAAACTAGCTTGGGATGCACCGCTGTCCTCACAACTGGCTAGTCGATGGTCGTGCCCAGAGAGAGAGCTACCACCAAAGGTGACAACACCAAGAGCCTTGACACTTCAGCGGGAAGAGATAGAGGAAATCGATCTCCACGCCTTCGGAGATGCAAGCGTAAATGGCGTGTCCGCAACCGTACATGCAGTGGTGAAGCAGAGATCAGGTTTGAATACAGACAGGATTGGTTGCAGCGAAAGCAAGACTAGCCAAACAAGAGCACACGATACCACGCTTAGAGCTTGTGTCAGCCCATATGGCGACGAATCTGATCAACAATGCACGCTGGGCACTTGTAGGATTTCCTGTTAAACAGTCCTTTGGATGGCTAGACAGTACAGTTGCGCTTCATTGGGTCAAACGAGGTGAAGAATACAAACAATTCGTTATGAACGGAGTAAGAAGGATACAAGCCCACCCTGAGATTACTTGGCGCCACGTTCCCACGCAGGAGAATCCCGCCGATCTAGGAAGTCGAGGAGGACAAGTGACCGATAACCCGTTGTGGTGGAAAGGGCTGCAGTGGGTCAGCAGCGCTTCTCCGGAGACAATGGCGGAAACCAAAGCAACTCGTGAAATCTTTGCTATGGCAGTAGCGGTAACTGCAACCGATGAATTAGATGCTCTACTTGATAAGTTCTGCTACTTGAAAGCCACTGCTTGATCAAGCGTGGATCAAGCAGTTTTTTTTCAACGTCCGTACGAGGGAGACCAGCAGAACAACTGGACCTTTGACTACTCAAGAGCTGAATCTTGTTAAACTGCTCTGGTAGAAGAGAGTGCAGGAAAGAGCCAGAGAAGACGAGCGTTATCAAGAGGACCGGCTGCAACTTAATCTTCAGAAGAATCAATTATATCTTGATTTTTATTGACTGTATACGTTTACATAGTGTTATATATTGTATTGCTTATACTATTGTGAAAATTACTTAATTCAGCCCTCGGTTTAAATAAACTATCTATCTATCTAGAGCTGAATTTTGTTAAACTGCTCTGGGAGAAGAGAGTACAGGAAAGAGCCAGAGAAGACAAGCGTTATCAAGAGGACCGGCTGCAACTTAATCTTCAGCCCAACACAGATGTTGTAGTGGAGTGCCGAGGCAGGATACAGGGCCACTATCCGCTGTACCTACCAGACAGGCAACAATATACAAACAAGTTGGTGGAACATGCCTACCTTAGCACACTCCGTGGGGGAGTAGGTCTCACCATGGAGAAAATACGAGAGCGCTATTGGGTACCGCGACTGAGGAAACTAGCCAAACGTATCACCAGGACATACCACAGATGTCGAAGGTTTCAAGCCAAGTACTACTCAAGCCCTCCACCAGGCAACCTTCCGAGAGAGCGAACCGAAGGAAAAACTCCGTTCCAGGTCATTGACTTGATTATGCAGGCCCCATAAAGTACCGTGTGAAAGCAAAGATGGAAGGGAATTACAAAGCATATATATTACTGTGCACCTGTAGTTTGACCCTTGCCTTACACCTGGATCTGTTGCCCAATCTAGAAACCAAAGAGTTCCTGAGGAGTTTCAAACGCTTTTGCGCTCGACTTGGCCGACCTGAAACATTGTACTCTGACAACGGAAAGTCCTTCGTTGGGGCGGCGAAATGGATCAGCAAAGTCATGAGCTATGAAAAGTTCCATGACTTTCTGGCGGTTCAGCAAATCAAGTGGAAATTTAACCTCAGCCGCGCGCCCTGGTGGGGTGGCCAATTTGAAAGAATGGTTGGGTTGGTCAAATCAGCTCTCAACAAGACCGTTGGAAACAGTCTCCTCACCTGGGCCGAGCTAGAAGAAATCCTATTGGATGTGGAAGTTAAACTCAATAACAGGCCCTTGTCTTACGCTGATGAAGACGTCCAACTTCCACTCCTCACGCCAAATTCTCTCATGTCCGCCCAACCAAACAAGCTGCCAGAGCTTCAGTCTCAGTACAGCGAGGACCTTGACCTCCGCAAGAGAGCCAGGTATTTGAAGCGATGCAAGGATGCTTTATGATCCCGCTGGACATCTGAGTATTTGCGCGGGCTTATAGAAAGACACCAATTTGAACACAAGAATGGACATGTTCACGGGACCAGGGAAGATGTGGTCATCATAAAGTCTGAAGAAAAGAACAGAGAGCAATGGAAGTTGGGCATCATAGAAGAGCTCATCACTGGACAAGATGGAGTAGTGAGAGGTAACAAGCTAAGAGAGGGCAAGTCAATCCTAGAGAGGCCAGTACAGCTTTTGTACCCTGTGGAGCTGACCAATGAAAGACCACCTAGGAGGCCTAACGTGGATCTCGATCCAAGGGCGCCAGCCTTCAGACCAGCCTTCAGGCGTAATGCTGCGGCTGTGGCCAGAGTATGCATACAGGACATTGCTCAGGATGAGCAGTGAGCTAAAACAACACTAACAGCAGTAGGCTGAGCAATGAGCATTATTGGTTTAGTTTGACGCAAGAGCTTAACTTTTTCATTTTTTTTTTCATTTCATTTATTTTATTCGCCATAAGGGGTACAAGAGAGAGAAGAAAAAAAAAAAAGTCTTACTGTTTACAATCTCATGGCGAGGAAGCCCAAAAGAAGCCAGCAGACTTATAGAGAATGGGCTCCCTCAGATAAATAAATAGAACAGAATTTTAATTTTATGAGGAAAAATGGCAGAGCTACTGTAAAAATCTTATGATAAATTAGATAGTCATATTGACCATAATTAGGTTAAAAAAACAGAGAAAGAGAGGAAAAGAAGAAATGTATTTTAATAAATATTTAAGACAAGAGGAATGCTTTCAGCTTACGGCAAAACGAAGCGGTACTTGTTGCATTACGAATTTCAGAACTCAGAGAATTAAAAAATTTAGGACCTTGGAAACTAATTGAGAACATTCTTACATTGGTTCTGCACTGTGGTAAATGAAAAAACTTTGAACTTCTAGTGCCATAAGAATGCACCTGGTGTGTCACCAAGAACATGTTATTGAAGCTATCAGGAAGTAAGCCAGATCTGTATTGATACATAAATTTACCTACTTGAAATTTGTAGATACTCTCAAGATTTAGAATTTTTAAATTTTTAAATAGAGGGTCAGTGTGAGCATCAACTTAGAAGAGCTCGGAACTATATATAGAGACTTTGTTTGCTTATTTCCGTGACTAAACGTGATTAAGATTCGGTGATTGACATATATCTCTTTCGAAGATATATGGAGGGAGGGTGTCGGAATCGTGTTGATTGCGTGACAATAGTTTAGGCGTGATGATAATATCGTTTCGAAGTGTTAAGTGATGTGTAAATTGAGAACTTGGGGTCAAATCGTTATTGACAATAAGATCGGAATCATGAAAGTGTACACGACCAATCAGAATAAAGGGAGTTGTCTGTGGAAGAGAGAGTTTCAATGAAGGGGAGAGAATCTTGTAAAACGAGGGAGATAAATAAATCGCTTTAAAAATTGTGACTGTGTTCGATAACTGTGCAGGAATTTCCAACACTCATTGGTATCATTACTGACATTGTACATATATATTTTATTTTATTTCCTTTTGAACTTTTACGACTTTTATTCTTAATCATAAATTATCTATTTATTACTATCATTACTAACATTGCACATATATATTTTATTTGATTTCCTTTTATCTATTTATTTATTTATTTATTTATTTATAGTGTCGCCAATTAGTGTATTTACGATAGAACGTTTGACACTCAAATAAAGTTTACTACTACTACTACTACTACTACTACTACTACTACTACTACTACTACTACTACTACTACTACTACTACTACTACTACTACTACTACTACTACTCCTACTACTACTACTACTCCTACTACTACTACTACTACTACTACTACTACTACTACCACCACCACCACCACCACCACCACCACCACCACCACCACCACGACCACCACTACTACTACTACTACTATACATACAGGCGAAATGTCATTGGAGGTCAAAACAACAACCTCGTGCAAACAATAGATAACGAGAAATTAAAACGTCCATTTACTCATCTACAGTTAAAAATATTAACATATTTGATACATGGTAAATTGACTCATGTTCTTATGGTTATTAAGCGAAAACTTCCTGCGTCGTTATTCAGGTAACAGGTTTCACACATGGTCGGAATCTTATCTCCCTAGCGCGGAACGTAATATATCCGATAATTACGTGGGATGCCATACATACCACGTTATAAAACCAGTTGAGTTTTTTTTTTTTCATAGTCACAAATGTGCATATCCCAGGAATAGTAGATTAACCGCTTGATAAGAATCCCGTATGATACGACCGGACCGGCAGAGCCATCGCGCCTCTTACTCGGGCCATCACGCTCCAGGAGCGAGTAAGTTCCCACTGAGCCATCGGAGCAACTAAGAACACGTGATGGCTTGTTTTATATGTAGAACTTTCGCGTGATTTCATGGATACTGCTAATGAGGCATTGTGAAGGAACAGATGTAAACAGAATTTGCGGTAGTGATTTTACGGTTCGCATCACCTTCTAGAAAGCTGATCAGGTACAAAAGTGCAAAGCATTCTACTTCTGGGAAATGATTTTCTGTATCTAATATTTCGCGACATTCCGATTGCGTGCATCAGGAAATCACAACAACATGCACGGGCTGAGAAGCCGACACGTTTGCGGGGGTGAATCGATTTCAAGTATTCATTTTCCAGTGTCCAGTACAAGCTAAATACAAGCCGCAAGGGTAAAGTTCACATTTCATTTCACATAGTATGCTTCCCTCTTTTCAACAAATGAGCACCGAAATCGGCAAGAATTCCGACCTTTCTCAGGACATTGAATACGAGCAAAATACGAACAACATTAAAACACAGCATGAGACGTGACGCTGATAACTATGTCAAATCAATGGCATTTGCAAAATCGACAATAAAATAAATCCATTCCCCCTAGTAGAGGAAACAAAAACGTGAAAAGGCTATTAGAAAAAAGCCTTATACAAAAGCAAAACTATTGTCAAATACTTGTGAAATGGTCGTGGCTAGTCTGCCGCGGTGTTTCGTCTCGTCCAAGAGACTCTTCAGAGACCTTTAGAATTCAACGAGTTTGCCTTTGAATTCTAAAGGTCTCTGAAGAGTCTCTTGACCGAGACGAAACGCCGCGTCAAGAAAGCCTTAAGCAACCAAATTCAAAGTTTACAAAAAAATAATAATAACAGGATAAGATGTTTTCGTCAGAGGTAACGTGCGTATCTTTAGTAGAAAATATTTTTGAAAGCCAAGTAGACTACTGCACGACTGATACAACAATGCAAAATAACATTTTCACGATATTTTGGCTGGAAAAATCCAGCTTTCATCAGGTTTATTTGGAAGTCTGACGAATTTACAGGATATTGATATATATATACACACATGTTATGAAGTTTGAAGAAGATTTTAGAAGATAACGTGACGTGATATAGCTACTGGATAAACAAGAATCAACTACTGTTGCAACACTATACGCTGAATAACAAGATTGCTGATTACCTGTCACGTTTGTTTATCCCACGAGGTTCTATTGTTTGTGCTTTACGATGAGATGGGCTTCCAGAGCTTTTCTGAAACAGTCACGTTGATAGATGAGTTTATCGATAGGAATGAGTAACATATGACTGTGTAAAAGGTAATTGTTGCTAAGAAAAGTTTTTTTTTTAAATTTTTTTTTTAAATTTCCTCCAATCAAAGTGGATGCAGAAAGCTCTATTATACTAATTACAAGGTAAAAATAATAATCAGAGGAGAAGGGCACGATATAGTGAAAACTAATTGGTGCCCAGAAAAACATTCCGTTAAACATTATAGCTCTATAGATATATGTAAACGAAACATATTGACAATCACATGAACAAACGTACAAACACACAGAATACACCACAACAACAAGCAAAGAAACTAATATTGAGCAAAATAATATTTAAAAATGGCTTTTTTGAAGACGATTTTACTTGATATAGTACGAATAGAAAGAGGAAGGTCATTCCAATAATATTTACCAATGACAGTGGGACAGAATTTCCTTATATTTGTTCTTGAATGGGGAAGCAGGAGATGTTGAGAAGATGCACTACGAGTGGAATAATTATGCTGCTCAGAGAAGAGGGATATCGAAAAATTAGAAGGTTTATCATCACAGAGATGATCATATAAAAATAAACATGTATACGATTTAAAACAATTGATATCAGGATTTGGAACACCTTAAAAAGATAATTTGGACAATAGTATGGAAAAAGGAAATGAAAACAGCTTTATTTAAGTGTCTAGTCTAAAATGATTAACTGTATCAAAAGCTTTAGTCAAGTCCAAAAATATTGATACAGCATACTCGCCTCGATCAAGAGTTGTAGAAATTTCTTCTATGAGATCATGAAGATTCCTCTATGAGAAACAGAAACAGAAACAGAAACAGAACTAGACAGTCCACAGTAGTACAACCTGGATTGAATCCATATTAATTAGAAATAATAACATCTTCAGTGAAACCAAAGAATCCTGAATGCAGATTGTCTTCTGCGTTGGTTGCAGAGAAATCCACTTCATCTCGTACAGAGAAGTTGTTCTGAAAGTGTTCAGACTGCCGTCTGGATAACCACTAGTGTGACTGATTATAAGGAGGCTGTCTTCATCATAAAAACGGTCTTCAAGCCCACGTTTGGTTTCCCCGGAAGACTACATAATTTACACTGTGAATCATGTAAATAACATTAAAAGTATTGTAAGAAATAGGAGATTTGATTTTATGGCTTTCTCCCGCACAATAAAAAGTGTATTCATTACAGCCGTGTTCTGTACAGGGGCAAGTGGCGCAACTGTTACTGTTGCACCGAAAAGAGCCCTGAGAATTAAAATGCGTTTTAGTTCATTGGGCTCTAATAAGAATGTGACTAATATTTTTACAACGAACGGAAGCCACGAAAGGAAGTGCTTTGAAAACGTTTTTGCAACGATCGGATGAGTAAAGTATGTTGGAGTGTTTGTGAATGATGTTAGTGAGGTTAAGAAGTGTAGGGTTGTACTTAACAACAAAGTTGTTCTGAGCTATATTAAGCGGGTATATTAAAATATATGTGCGCACTGCCTCCTGCCAACAATTAAACGTCCAGTTTATTCCGTGAGGGTCAAAGATGAGTATCTAGCGATCCATCTCTCGAAACCAAAGAATCCAGATTGTCTTCGGCGTTAGTTGCAGAGAAATCCATTTCATCTCGTACAGAAAACTTTCTGTTTACTACAGCACAAAAATAATCTGGTAGGTCGCTAGACTGAGAATCTTCGCTGTCGCTATAATTGACAGCGTTCTGCAGTTCACGCACTGCGGTGTAGTAATCAGGCAAATCTGCGGTTGAATTCAAGTCTGCCGACCAAATGTCGTTATCCATTTCACATAAAGCTGGCAAATGGTGAGGAATATGATCCAATGAAATCAAAGCAGCCGGAGACTTTTCTTTATCCTCCTCTGGAACTTCAGAGATAATTACGTTAGGTGGCCTCGAAGCTTTTCGTCTTTTTAGGCGAACAAGAAGTGTGAGTACGCCAACAAGCACCATAATAATAGCGACACCTCCTCCTCGTTGCTTAATCGATGAGTCACATTGATTGCATGGTTTATAGACAACAAACAAGAGATAAAGGACAACCATACCGACAGCAATGCAAAGAACTCCTAGAACAAGTAAACTTTTTTCCTTGAGTGTCACTCTGCAACTCGGCCTAGAAACGGTTTGTGCTTGACTCATTCCTGTCGTAGAATCCAGCAGCGTTGCTGCCTTCTGTTTCAACCTGATTCGTAGCGGATCAGGTCTTCCACGTACACACTCTCTCACTCACGCCTTCCTCCTCCACGAGCGGCTGCTGAAACGAGCCACACATTTCTTTGCCTTTGTTAAAAAACTGTCATCTGGAAATCACGTGCGGGTTACTTAGGAACCAATAAGCGCTGTGTAGAGATCTCCCCTGGGAGCGTCAATGCGTCAACTTCTTCTTTGGATGAATCATGAAAGGGACGTAGCCTGCGAATACGGCCGACTCGCATCACCTCGGTCGCTTGCAATGTGAGTCGGCTGTATCCGCAGGATAGAAAGGGACGAAGCCTTTTCAAAATATTCCTCAGAAACATTAATTTTGTTTCCTCGGTGGGGTATGCTTTTGCACTCTCGCGAGTCAAAATGTTAGTGCTTAGCAAGATTATGGTATCGTTTCATCTACAAGTAAAATTGAAAGCGCCGTGGGAGTATACAAAATACGAATACAAATATTAAAGTACTACGAGCGTATTTAAACTGCACGAGAACCATTACCTTCAAGCGCAATGAATGACACTAGGACAGAAGCGAAAAGAAAGCTTGGAAAAAAAGCTATTACGTTTAAGCTTGAAATTTTTAGGCTGCTTCTGGTGATGATAGTCTCTAAAAATTGATTTAATGTCTTGGTATTGCGAAGCGATCTTTCGTACTCAGTGTTTCTTCGGTTTGAAATATGAAACAAACCTTAAATCAGTTCAACCAAAGAACTACAAGAAATGGGCTTATTCAAACGAAACGACTCCACTGAAATAGCGCGGAAAGAAATGTACATAAGATATCAATTCCAAGCGAACAAGGGGGGGAGGGGGATAGGGGAACGCGTGAGGAAGCCCCAAGAGTGTCTAAGTGGTAGTCTAGTCTTCCTGAAGCTCAGATACATGTTGAAACATATTTGTAAGTGTCCATATGTGAGAAAACCGTCATGTGTTCTGCTAGTGGAAATCACCTGGTTGAGAATTACGCCACAATCGTTTTAAAACAATTAAATCAACAAAGTGTGGCAAACAGGACGTGACTAAACGCATCACCGGAGCACCACAAAAAGCTTATAACATGTGTCATTGCCTAGCCGTTCAATATGTTTCTTCGTCGCCAATTTAGACTCCTGTGCCCCAAGAACTGTCCCTGGGTCCGAGGATGATGCTGACTTATATTGGAAAAGTGCTTGGTATCCACAACAGTATTTATGATTATTTGAAATTATATTTTAAAAAAATTAAATGATTAAGTAATTTTAAAATGATTCACCCTGAAGCGTCCCCTATTGGCGAAGATAAAAGTGTAAGGCTTTAGACAAAGTAAAATCGGTAAATGAAAGGGTTTTAAATATTTAAATTATATAAATTAGGTAAAATGTCATTTAAAAATCATATAAATTATTGGCCTAATTTAGGCATTGTAAAAACTTATTTTTAGTCCTATTCAAATTTATTATCGTGACAACTCTTCCCGTAAGTTGCCCTGAAACATTATAAATAGCTCGTACGCCCGGCCTTGGTCATTTCGCGCTGTGTCTTAGGTAAATACAAAGACAAATATATGTACTGTAGCGCAAAAACATTGGTCACTGGAAGGTATGATGAGTACTTTCATGCGGCCAACAAATTGGAAACTCATGGTTTATTCATGCTTGTGATGTGACAGCCTGCAATCAGTGATCACACAGCTTAGTAAACTTAATACTTATATTAAAGACGCCGAGACCAAAGATTTCCTTTGTGACCACGAGAAGTTATAAAAACTATGTCAGTGCTAGTTTTATTGAGGATTTGGCAACGACAAATTACACTGGAACGCGCCATTTTCGTCAGGAAGTTAAACGTGAAATTAGGCTTGCCGAAAAAGAGCATGTTCGCTCTGAAATTATAAAATCAAACGGTAATACCAATTCAATTTGGAAAATTCTTAATGCCTACATTCCAAGGAAGAATACTCCATTAGCCACTGTCGAAAAGCCACTTCTCCTAGCAAACAAATTCAATGAATTGTATGCAAATGTAGGTGCAATGACAGCTTTGAAAGCCGCGAAACTTGCCGATTCTGAAAGACAGCTCGCCAGTTATCGCTCCCATTATAACAAGTGTTATCAACAATACCTTCACTTTGAGTTATTTTCCACGTTTATGAAGAAGGAAGCAATCGTTCCAATTCTTAAATCCGGGAACAGTGAAGAACCTGCGAATACTAGGCCAACACTAATACTAGGCCAACAGTGTTGGCTTAGTATTCGCAGTGTTCATATAAATGTAAGTAGTCTTGAGAATTAATGGTTTTTTTTATTATTATCATCGCAATGTATATAGTTTTCTGTGCAATAAAGTATTTATTTATTTATTTATTTATTTATTTACTTATACCCTTCTCGAAGACCATGGTCAAATCTCTCCAGACCGCGTAAGCCCGGATACTAAGTCGCACTTTGTCGTTTTCGGGCTGACTTAACTCACGTTTGAAAATCCATCAATATTGATGATTTTAAAGGAATATATATATCAGCTGGTCACGTAGAGGACATTTATTAGCATATTATATTTTTGCTTAAGTGTTTTAACACGCTTGGGCTCACATGCACTTATCAAGAATCTGTTTATGGCGATGGAAGGTGCAGCTCGAGATTAGTCAGTTTCTAAAATGTCGCAGCTTAAAAGAACAGTCCTTTTTGCATTTTCAGCACTTTGCCTAGGATCTAGTTTGGTAATTTTTCTGTCACTTTTGTTTCTTTTCTTTTTCGTCAAACCTTGTCCTCAGTGCCGCCACAAATATGGAACATTCACGGATGGAGCTGTGGGTGTAATGTGTAACTGTGAAGCGTGAAGCTAATAAATAAGCTATTTATAATGTTTCGTGATTCAGGCCAACTTACGGGAAGAGTTGTCACGATAATAAATTTGAATAGGACTAAAAATAATTTTTTACAATTCCTAAATCATTAGGCCAATAATTTATATGATTTTTAAATGACGTTTTACCTAATTTATATTATAATTTAAATATTTAAAACCCTTTCATTTACCGATTTTACCTTGTCTAAAGCCTTACACTTTTATCCTCGCCAATAGGGGACGCTTCAGGGTGAATCATTTTAAAATTACTTAATCATTTAATTTGTTTAGAATATAATTTCAAGTAATCATAAATACTGTTGTGGATACCAGGCACTTTTCCAATATGAGTCAGCATCATCCTCGGACCCAGGGACAGTTCTTGGGGCACAGGAGTCTAAATTGGCGACGAAGAAACATATTGAAAGGCTAGGCAATGACACATGTTATAAGCTTTTTGTGGTGCTCCGGTGATGCGTTAAGTCACGTCCTGTTTGCCACACTTTGTTGATTTAATTGTTTTAAAATGATTGTGGCGTAATTTTCAACCAGGTGATTTCCACTAGTAGAACACATGACGGTTTTCTCACATATGGACATTTAAAAATATGTTTCAACATGTATCTGAGCTTCAGGAAGACTAGCCTACCTCGAAGAGACACTCTTAGGGCTTCCTCACGCGTTCCCCTAATCCCCCCCCGCCCCCCCGTCCGTTCGCTTGGGATTGATATCATATGTACATTTCTTTCCGCGCTATTTCAGTGGAGTCGTTTCGTTTGAGTAAGCCCATTTCTTGTAGTCCTTTTGTTGAACTTATTTAAGGTTTGTTTTATATTTCAAACCAAAGAAACACTGATTACGAAAGATCGGTTCGCACTAGCAAGACACTAAATCAATTTTTAGGGACGATCATCGCCAAAGGCAGCCTAAAATTTTCAAGCTTAAACGTAATAGATTTGTTCCAAGCTTTCTTTTCGCTTCTGTCCTAGTGTCATTCATTGCGCTTGAAGGTAATGGTTCTCGTGCAGTTCAAATACGCTCGTAGTACTTTAATATTTGTATTCGTATTTTGTATACTTCCACGGCGCTTTCAATTTTACTTGTAGATGAAACGATACCATAATCTTGCTAAGCACTCATATTTTGACCAGCGAGAGTGCAAATGAATACCCCACCGAGGAAACAAATTTAATGTTTCTGAGGAATATTTTGAAAAGGCTTCGTCCCTTTCTAACCTGCGGATACAGCACACTAACATCGCCCCGGTCGCTTGCAGCTGCTAGCGACCGAGGTGATGTGAGTCGGCTGTATTCGCAGGCTACGTCCCTTTCATGATTCATCCAAAGAATTTTTTAATGAG
>NC_090887.1:21791648-21801557 GCF_036669925.1 Montipora capricornis | reverse complement strand
GCTTATTGGTTCCTAAGTAACCCGCACGTGATTTCCAGATTACAGTTTTATAACAAAGGCAAAGAAATATGTAGCTCGTTTCAGCAGACGCTCGTGGAGGAGGAAGGCGTGACGAAGCCCTAAGAGTGTGTACGTAGAAGACCTGATCCGCTACGAATCAGGTTGAAACAGAAGGCAGGATTCTACGACAGGAATGAGTCAAGCACAAACCGTTTCTAGGCCGAGTTGCAGAGTGACACTCAAGGAAAAAAGTTTACTTGTTCTAGGAGTTCTTTGCATTGCTGTCGGTCTGGTTGTCCTTTATCTCTTGTTTGTTGTCTATAAACCATGCGATCAATGTGACTCATCGATTAAGCAACGAGGAGGAGGTGTCGCTATTATTATGGTGCTTGTTGGCGTACTCACACTTCTTGTTCGCCTAAAAAGACGAAAAGCTTTGAGGCCACCTGACGTAATTATCTCTGAAGTTCCAGAGGAGGATAAAGAAAAGTCTCCGGCTGCTTTGATTTCATTGGATCATATTTCTCACCATTTGCCAGCTTTATGTGAAATGGATGATGACATTTGGTCGGCAGACTTGAATTTAACCGCAGATTTGCCTGATTACTACACCGCAGTGCGTGAACTGCAGAACGCTGTCAATTATAGCGACAGCGAAGATTCTCAATCTAGCGACCTACCAGGTTATTTTAGCGCTGTAGTTAACAGAACTTTCTCTGTACGAAATGAAATGGATTTCCCTGCAACCAACGCCGAAGACAATCTGGATTCTTTGGTTTCGAGAGATGGATCGCTAGATACTCGTCTTTGACCCTCACAGAATAAACTGGACGTTTAATTGTAGGCAGGAGGCAGTGCGCACATATAGTTTAATATACCCATTTAATATAGGCGCTCAGAACAACTTTGTTGTCAAGTACAACCCTACACTTCTTAACCTCACTAACATCATTCACAAACACTCCAACAAACTTTACTCATCCGATCGATGCAAAAACGTTTTCAAGGCACTTCCTTTCGTGGCTTCCGTTCGTTGTAAAAATATTAGTCACATTCTTATTAGAGCCCAATTAAGTAAACAGCATTTCAATTTTCCCGGTTCTCTTCGGTGCAAAAGTTATAGTTCACCACTTGCCCCTGCATAGCTCACGGCCGTAATGAATACACTTTTTATTCTACGTGAGAAAGCCATAAAATCAACTCTCACATTACTTGAACACTTTCAATGTTATTTACATGATTCACTGTGTAAATTATGTGGTCTTCTGGGGAAACCAAACGTCTCGCTTGAAAACCGTTTTTATGAACAAAGCCTCCGTATAATCAGTCACACTAGTTAGTTATCCACACTTTCAGAACAATTTCTCTGTACGAGATAAAATGGATTTCTCTGCAACCAATTGCCGAAGACAATCTGGATTCAGGATTCTCTGGTTTCACTGAAGATATTATTATTTCTAATCAATATGGATCCAATCCAGGTTGTACCACTGTGGACTGTCTAATTGATCTCATAGAAGAAATTTCTGCTACTCTTGATCGAGGCGAGTATCAATATTTTTGGACTTGACTAAAGCTTTCGATACAGTTAATCATTCCATACTATGGTCCAAATTATCTTTTTACCGTCTTCCAAAGCCTTACATCAATTGGTTTAAATCGTATACATGTTTATTTTTATATGATCATCTCTGTGATGATAAACCTTCTAATTTTTCGATATCCTTCGTCTCTGAGCAACATAATTATTCCACTCGTAGGGCATCTTCTCAACATCTCTTTCTTCCCCATGCAAGACCAAATATAAGGGAATTCTGTCCCACTGTCAACGGACGGCAACCGGACGGCAACCGAAAGTGAGCTGTTTTCCCTTTCAACTTGTCTTCACACAATCATATTTGCATTGCCAAGTATCTTTTCTCCATTAGAGATGATTAGTGTAAAAATATCGGAGAAACCACTGTCCTGGAACACGAGATGTTCTCTTCCGGTTGCCGTCCGCGTCTCAAAAACGCGCGTGCTTAAGCTCCCTAATATTACTGGAATGACCTTCCTCTTTCTATTCGTGCTATATCAAGTAAAATCCTCTTCAAAAAAGCAATTTTTAAATATTATTTTGCTCAATATTAATTTCCTTTCTTGTTGTTCTGGTATATTCTGTGTGTTTGTACGTGTGTTTATGTGATTGTCAATACGTTTTGTTTATAATAGAGCTATGTTTAACTGAATGTTTTTCTGGGCACCAATTAGTTTTCACTATATCGTGCCCTTCTCCTCTGATTTTTTTTTTTACTATGTAATTAGTATAATAGAGCTTTTTGCATCTACTTTGATTGGAGTAAATAAAAATAAATAAATTTTAAAAAAAAACCACTTTTCTTAGCAACAATTATCATTCACACAGGCATATGTTACTCACTCCTATCGAAAAACTCCTCTATCAACGTGACTGTGTCAGGAAAGCTCGGGAGGCCCATCTCATCGAAAAAGCACAAACTATAGAGCCTCGTGGGATAAACAAACGTGACAGGTAATCAGCAATCTTGTTATTCAGCAAATAGTGTTGCAACGGTAGTTGATTCTTGTTTATCCAGTAGCTATATCACACGTCACGTTACCTTCTGAAATCTTCTTTAAGCTTCATAACATGTGTGTATCACCGCTGGAGCCAATATAGTGCTCTACAATGAAGGAGCTGATATAACAAATTGTTTCAAGAGACTACTCAGATCTTGAGTACATATGGAGTTTATTAATTTAATTAATAGACATCTGTTTCGTAGGCTAACGTAAAGTTAGCCCACTCATCAGTTAGTTTCCATATAGACTGAAGCCTACTAAAATACACATCAGCATTTTGTTCGCGCAAGACGCAATAAACCGTTACAATGGACCGTTAGAAAACATCGTGGAAAATCGTTACAATCAGGTTCAGAAACCATCAGGTGTCGTTCAACAACGAAACGCGCACGAACGACACAGAACTTAGCAAACACATCTGGCAGCTTAAAAGCAAAGAACAACGCTTCACCATTAAATGGAAGATCAGAGCCAAGGCGAAACCCTACTCCAATCTGACAAAGCGATGCAACCTATATATGTCTGTATGAAGAAGGCCGGAAATCCAACGAAGTAGTCACTAGCCAGTAGCAGTGAACTACTACTGACTGATCCTTTTTGAAAAACATATGTGCCGTGAGTGGGAATCGAACCCGCGTTCCCCTGGTTACTAGTCGGGCGTGCTAACCACTGCACCATCACGACAACCCTGCTAGCCACGGGGTTCCCCGGCAATGTTTAACATTCAGGAACAGGACTACATCGGATCACCCAAAGGTGATTCAGAGGCTACCAGCTAATTAATTATACTTTTGTGTGTATGAAAAAGGCCGGAAATCCAACGATGTAGTCACTAGCCAGTAGCGGTGAACTACTACTGACTGATCCTTTTTGAATGAAAAACATATGTGCCGTACACACACATATATCCATTTCGCCGCCCCAACGAATGACTTTCCGTTGTCAGAGTACAACAGGGAGTTTAAGAAACGACGACGGCTACGGCAACGACAAAAAGCAGTAATATTATTATTATTAAATACTTAAAACAGCTCAAAGTTATATTTTGGAGTGACGTTTTCGTCTCCGTAGCCGTCGTGGTTTCTTAAACTCCCTAATGTTTCAGGTCGGCCACGTCGAGCGCAAAAGCGTTTGAAACTCATCAGGAATTCTTTGGTTTCTAGACTGGGCAACAGATCCAAGTGTAAGGCAAGGGCCAAACTACAGGTGTACAGTAATATATATGCTTTGTAATTCCCTTCCATCTTTGCTTTCACACGGTACTTTATGAGGCCTGCATAATCAACTCAATGACCTGAAACGGAGTTTTTCCTTCGGTTCGCTCTCTCGGGAGGTTGCCTGGTGGAGGGCTTGAGTAGACCTTGACTTGAAACCTTCGACATCCGTGGTATGTCCTGGTGATACGTTTGGCTAGTTTCCTCAGTCGCGGTACCCAATAGCGCTCTCGTATTTTCTGCATGGTGAGACCTACTCCCCCACGGAGTGTGCTAAGGTAGGCATGTTCCACCAACTTCTTTGTATATTGTTGCCTGTCTGGTAGGTACACCGGATAGTGGCCCTGTATCCTGCCTCGGCACTCCACTACAACATCTGTGTTAGGATGAAGACTAAGTTGCAGCTGGCCCTCTTGATAACGCTTGTCTTCTCTGGCTCTTTCCTGTCAAGGAGGCAGTGTGGCCCAGTGGTTAGGGCGCTTGCCTTGAGATCCGGAGATCCCGGGCTCAAGACCCGCTCTCACCATTCGGTGAATTTGATCCTGGAAGTCCCTGATTCAACTTCCCAGCTGCACTTGTAAATAGCCAACTGGTTTGCCTCCGGCCAGTTGGGATTCTTAACAGTTGTTGTTCTGTTCCGTCATTTCGTTGTGTTTCATTGGCCCTGAAAAGCCCCTATGGGGAGCGGTCAATTAAGTATGTATTGTATTGTATTGTATACTCTCTTCTCCCAGAGCAGTTTAACAAAATTCAGGTCTAGATAGATAGTTTATTTATACCGAGGGCTGAATAACGTAATTTTTACAATAGTATAAGCAATATAATATATAACACTATGTAAAAGTATACAGTCAATACAAATCAAGATATCATTGATTCTGATAAAGCTATAATAACAAGATAAATATCATTACAATAGATTATTAAAAAATGTTTCCATCCTTATATTTAAAAATTTTTAAGAAACAATCTGGGACTTGTGCGACGACGCATTGCGTTGGCGGACCATTGAAAATATAAAAGTATTATTAGTCCTGTTGGTCTCGACACGAGGTAAAATGAAAGGGCGATTGTTTCATAGAATATATTTCTCGTGATTCTTTTGTGGCAATAAACTGTTCAGCTTATGATTTCGGTCAGCTAATATGTCGTCGAACAGTGTACAGCATAGGAGACTATGCTGCTCGGCTATTGGCGTAGTATTTGAGTAGTCAAAGGTCCTGTTGTTCTGCTGGTCTTCCTGGTGCGGACGTTGAAAAAGAACCGCTTAATCCACGCTCACACCCTGATGGCTTTCCAGTAGCAGAACTCGTCAAGTAGTGCATATAATCCATCAGTTGCAGTTGCCGCTACTGTCATAGCAAAGAGATCACGAGTTGCTTTGGCTTCCGCCATTGTCTCCGGAGAATCCGAAGCGCTCGTCACAAGATCTGGTGGCCACTCCTCTTTCCTTGTGAGCCACTGCGGCCCTTTCCACCACAACGGGTTGTCGGTCACTTGTCTTCCTCGACTCCCTAGATCGGCTGGATTCTCCTGCGTGAGAACGTGGCGACAAGTAATCTCAGGATGGGTTTGTATCTTCCTTACTCGGTTCATAACGAATTGCTTCTATTCTCCACCACCTTTGACCCGATGAAGCTCAACTGTACTGTCTAGCCATCCAAAGGATTGTTTCACAGGAAATCCTACAAGTGCCCAGCGTGCATTGTTGATCAGATTCGTCGCCATATGGGCTGACACAAGCTCTACGCGTGGTATCGTGTGCTCTTGTTTGGCTAGTCGTGCTTTCGCTGCAACGAATCCTGTGTTCAAACCTGATCTCTGCTTCACCACTGCATGTACCGTTGCGGACACGTCATTTACGCTTGCATCTCCGAAGGCGTGGAGATCAATTTCCTCTATCTCTTCCCGCTGAAGTGTCAAGGCTCTCGGTGTTGTCACCTTTGGTGGTAGCTCTCTCTCTCTCTCTCTGGGCACGACCATCGACCAGCCAGTTGTGAGGACAGCGGTGCATCCCAAGCTAGTTTTTCTTTGCATACATCTCGGTAAATTAGCTTACCTTTCAGAGTTAAGGGTGCTGCAAGGCCCAATGGGTCATAGATCTTCGCGAGTTTGGGCACGATTCCTCTCTTACACGTGATTACGTTTTCTCGTGGCACGACTACGCTAATCACAGCTACCCCTTTGTCCCAAGAAAGTCCAAGGAGGCTGGCGTCTCTTCCACCCGGTTGTCTTAGTTGCTGCTTGGCAAACGACTCTTCGTCTTCCACTTTGGTCTCGTTCTCTTCTAATTCAGCTGCATTGGAATGCCACTTATGGAGTGTGAACTTCGCATCCTCGAACACCTCGATTGCCTCCTGTTTTAGCTACTCCGTCTCTTTCACCGTTGGTTTTCCACTGATGGGATCATGAACATAGAGACTTCTGCGCAGTTCAACTACTGGCTCTGGCCTTTGCGGTTCCCAGGATTCGAGGTGACTGTCGATCACTCCCTCCAGCAGGAAGGGCGAAGGCACGAGACCGAACAACGCTCGCGTGAATCTTAGAGTTTCTAATTCCGAGTGTTCGTTTGCTTTCCAGTGAAACCGAAGTGCGTCTCTTTCTTATTTCTTGATGCGAACCGGAAGGAAGGCTCGCTTAAGGTCCCCTGTAATGAGCACTGGGTGAAAGCGCATGCGCACTAACACATTCCACAGACGGTTCTCAAGAGGCGGTCCGCAGTGTAGACAGTCATTCAGACTGAGTGCGTGTGGGTTGGACCGAGCTGATGCATCATCAACCACACGTAACTTCGTTGATTCGGCTCCTATTCGAGCGACAGACTTGAGAGGAATGTAAAACTCCTTCTCTTGCGGGGGGATTCATTCGCTTCTTCCACTATCCCCTCCGACGTCTCTTTCTCAATGATTTGTCCAAACTCTTCGGTGAGGCCCATGCGTTGCAGCCTGCTCCGGAGGTTGACGAGCCTTCGAAAATTTCCCGCTTTGTTATTCGGTAGAGGTGGATGGTTACCCTTCCACGGAAGAGACGTTTCGTACCATCCCTCTGGATCCCACGTTAGCTGGTCTCGAAATTCAGGGTAGACCGCCAGCTGGTCATGTTCCGGAGAGTCCTCTAGCCCTAACACATCCAATCGACAGAGTTCTTCGTAATCAACATGATTTGTATGGGTGAGCAGCATGTTGGCGTGATCAATTTCTCTCCCTGGCGACACAATGGTCCACCCGAGTTTAGTTTTCTCCGCAACTGGTTCTCCTGGACGACCGATTCGAGGTCTTTCTGTTGTTTTGATAGCCGCGTATTCACTGGCGCCTAAGATAAGGTATACTGGCAGGTGAGGTTTGGAATCACTGTCGTCCATATGGACTCCCTGGAGGTGAGCGTACGATTCAATGATCTTCTTTAATTTGCAGTGTCAACCATAAGTAACTCGTTTCGATCCACGTTGGTGACATCAACCTTTAACTCTGTGCTGCTATCTACTGCTTGTACGGTAATTGACGAAAGCTCCACTTGCCGTGTTGTATATACCAAAGCATCATTTTGATACGTCGAACTTCTCGGGTACGCGTGCGCTTAGGAATCTTGTCAAAAGTGTTGCTGAGGCGTAAGAGCTCCCGGCTCCAGTGTCGAGGAGTGCCCGACACAGAATTCTCTCCACGTCCACTTTGACAATCGGGTGAACCACACGTTCTTTGTTACCGGTGGCCACTACGGTCAAACGTTGACCCCCCTGGGTGCAGATAGATGTGTGGTGTCTTTTGCCACATTTCTTGCATCTTGACTCCTGAAATCAGCCATACGATGCTTAGTTCCGGTGATTTTGAAGCACATTCCCTTTTGCGCTAGAAATCTCTTCCTTTCGTCTAAAGTGGTCAAGTGCGAGCAAGCAGACGAAACATGATCTCCTTTCTCACAGTAGACGCACGTGCGTGGTTTTTGTTCCTCTGCGTGGTAGAGGCGAGACTTGCCTTTAGAAACGTTGCTGCCATCTTCCCTCACTGAATTGATATCTCTCAATTTCTTTAGAGCTAGAACTAGACGAGGTAAATCCCAGTCTTGCTACCCTGCTTCACCTATGAATAGGAATACATGGAATATTAGTTAGAAATCCTTCGTTTTTACGGAGATTCACCTTAACATTGTCAAACATTTGCTAAAATGCTATTTTAAACACATTTTTATTATCCTTGCTGCTCCGAAAAGCACCAAACATACCGTTTCAATCATCACTCCACGTATTCTTATTCCGCACCCTAAATCAGCCTTAATCCCTTTAAGTTTGTCGAGAACGCTCCTTGCCATCCCATCCACTCGCTCTAACTTGCCCAGAGTTTCCAGCGATTGTACGTTGTACAATAAGGTCTTGTAAAAGGCGTTCACCCTCTACGGATCGGAGCTTGTCAGGACGGGGAGCTCCAAAATGTTACGGACATAGGCGTTGATAATTTCACTGGTTTTGCCGTATTCTCCCTTGAGTATGCTCTTCGCTCTCCCATAGCCTTCGCTATTGAGCGGCAACCCGTCGATGTCAGCCGTTACTTTCGTTTCCACGAGCTCTTTCAAATACGCGAACTTTGCGACGGGCGTCAAACTTGCAGAGTCGATTTCTGCTTCAAACTTGTTCCAGAAAGGAAGCCAGTTTTCGAATAACCCGTCAAACTTCATGACTTAAAGCTTTGGTAGCTTGGAGGCAGCTTTGGTAGCTTGAACATGATGGCTAGCTTCTTTTGTCTTTTGATATTCCAGCTGTTGCGTTAGCCTGCGTAGCAGGCAGTTTGTAGAATTTTAAAGACTCCTTTGCACCGAGGTTGACTTTCGAGTGATCGTTTGAATGTAAAGGTCACGCGAAAAGCAAGCGAAGGGGGAGAGGGAGGAACCGCCTGCAATCAACCTCACAACATTTTCAAAACCTCCCATTTCCAATCATGTGTGACGAGCACGGATTTGATGTGAACTCCCAACCAATCATAGCGCGCTTTGTGCAAACATTGGCGGTTATACAATTAATTCGCTTGGGAAAATATTTACAAGATCGAATTGAGATTTCAACTTACCGTTAATGTTTTCCTGTCTATGTTTCTTCTGTGCTCGATTGGTCGACAATAATATATATAGCCGACAATTTTTTGTGGACGTTATTAGAATGTCATTTCAACACGTTGAGAAATGCCTTGTCCATGCAGCGCATCTTCTACGGATGCGAAAACTAGCTGGAGCTTCCCAATGGATACATCTTCCAGCCGCCAACGAGAGGTTGATGCTACTTCTCTAATTAAGGTGCGATTACTAATGCCGAGCACAATTCGCCGATAAGAAAAAACAGAAATATGAAGTTTTTGCCAAATCCGTTGGGTAGAACCGCCAAAATATCACCTCCATTTAGTAGTGGTTTTACGTCTTCTTCTCTTATTTAAGAACATCAGAAAATCTAAGATACCGCAAGGAAGTTTCCAAATTTTTTGAAACCAGATTTTCGGCTCTTTCCGCTTTGGTTTGTCTTCACACTTTTATGAATTCCCAAGAGCAATAAATTTTGACTGCTTGCTTGCGGTCTCTCACTCCTTCTCCTCGGCCCCTTCCCCTCGCGTTCTCGTTTGAATTCGGTCCAGGTTTTCACACGGCCATATTCAAAACGATCATTTGAAAGTCAATCCTGGTGGAAAGAAGGGTGTAAAATTCGCGAAAGCGCCTGCTACTCAGGCTAGCTGCTGCTCCAAGAGTTCATGTTTTTGCTTTAGTTTTTCCTCGTGCCTAGCCTGGTTGAAAGCCATTTCCTGTTTGTCGGATTCCGCCTTCGCTGCTGCTTGACTGTCTTTCGATTTTCGCTATTAAATTTGCGTACCGATAAAGCTTCTTCGTCAGCCGCGTTTAGGCTTCCTTCAATCTGTTGGGACCATTCTGTTACAACTTCTTCAGATTTTTTGAGCGAGGGTGAACTTCTGTTCTATGATGGATTTCTGAACATGTGAGACACGAGTCCTCATGTCTCGTTATTGCGTCGATGTTATTCGATGTCATCAATTCGGCGGTCTTTTTTCTGGTGAACTCTAGCGTTCGAAGCTTCCCCTCTAGTTCCTGCAATTGCTTTTCCATCACTTTCTTTCGATCTCAC
>NC_090887.1:21764148-21786648 GCF_036669925.1 Montipora capricornis | reverse complement strand
TTCAATAGTGAAATAATTTCATTACTCTTTTCATACTACTCTTAATCCCATCGATCAACACATCTCACTCACTATTGAGGAGGAATCTGACCAACAGATCGCCTTCTTGGACACTTTGGTTTCTCGCAAGGATAACACGATCACTATTGATGTTTACCGCAGAGCAACTCATACGGACAGGTATTTAGACTTTTCTTCTCACCATGACAAACGACACAAGATCAGCACAGCTGAGACCCTCCTACACCACGCAATTAAACTCCCAAATACACCGCAAGGGAAAAATGCCGAAATCAACCACGACATTGATGCTCTACGAACCAACAACTATCCCTCCTATGTTATTTCCAATATCTTAAAGCGGAAATTTTCCAAACCACCCACACATGCCATCCCTTCGCCTGAAGAATTGGTTTGCATTTTTTTTAATGGGTTGCGCCTCAAGAGAACCCTAACGGTTTTGCTGTCCTCTTTGATGAATGGTTTTACGCAACTGCTAACAAGAATTCTTCGAAGGCACGACATTCGAGTTGTTAATAAGCCCCTCAAGACTTTGCAACAAGAATTTCTTCCTCCTAAATTCAGACCACCTATTGAACACCAACCCAACGTGATTTATAATTAAAACATTCTGTGCCGATTATGATTGGTGTTATGTAGGTGAAACCGGTCGTTGCTTTGAAACCCGCAAGAAAGAACATATTAGAAATGTAAAAACATGTGCTAATCGGTCAAACAATGCGAAACATGCATGGTCATTCGCTCATCGCATTGATTTTAATCATTCTCGAGTTATTGACAAAGGCTCTTTTCGTACTAGAAAAACTTTCATGCTGACAATAATTCTAAGCCGATTCCTAATCAATACTGTATAGCATTCATTTTAAACAATAGCCACCTCTTTTCATACTTTTACTTTGTTCTTTTTATTACTTTTATCTCGCCTTTTTTGTATATATTTCACTAATTTACATTCCATGTTTTATCCGTGGAAGGCTGTAGATCGACAGCCGAAAGCTTATGTTCCTTTGTAAAATTTTTAGCCAGAGAACGTTTTATTGTATTTTAATACGTCTCATCCTGGCTGCGCCTCAATTTTTCATTTTATATATATCATATTTGAATTTGTTCAACCGTAACTTCTGACGATGTATGTTGTAGCATACGAAACGTAAAGTTAAAAGTAAAATGCGTTTGATCATTATGTTTGTAGCCGCTGTTTGTTTTATGTTTTTAATAACATATACTTCAGTAATTTCGCTCAGGAAAAACTCATCATCATATTGGTCCTCAGTTAGCTTCACCTCTGCCACCCTCTTGTCCGGGCGAGACTTGCATGCTTTTGCCCAATGACCCACTTTAGTATATTTGTTTGAGTCTCTAGCTGGATATAGCTTCTTGGGATGTGGAAGGTCCAGGCATTTGGAGCATTTGGCTTCAGAAATGTTTTCAGTAGCATGCCTTGGTTTGGGAGGTTTCCTTTGAAGTTTCCCCTTTTCAAGCGGTTCTTTGCCCCTTCCCTTAAACTGAATCGGTCTACACTAGCTGACTGGGCTTCTGACCCTGAAGAAATGTTTGTTGCTTCTTAACTGTTTCCGATTCTCGAGCTTGTGTGACTTCCTTTTCAAATGTCAACTTAGAATCCAGTTGCAACTGTTCTGAGAGCTTTTTATCTTTGAGACACACAACAATTTTTTCTCTCATGAGATCATCCTTAAGAGTTCCAAAGTCGCAGTATTCCGCAAGGCAGTAAAGGTCGGTAATAAAGCTGTCCACTCAGACTCATTGCCAATTTGACCGTGCCTGCGGTTGAATTTGGCACGTTCAAATATCACATTTCTCTTGTCCCACAAAATGATTCTCAAACTTGTCTTTAACTGTGTTATACTGCTTTGCTTGTTCACTTCTAAGTCCGAATGAAACTACAATGTCATCGGCTTCTTCACCCATTGAATAAATCCCATTGTTATATACCCAGACTTTCGCTCAACAAAACGAGCACTGTAATTGGTTGATTCTTGGTCACGTGGCCCTGATCAAATTCAAATGTATCCCGACCGGGATACAATTCCGCAGTTATAAACACGCAAAACAAGAACTTGGCTAATATCTAGCCATCTTGACTTCAAGCTTGGTCAATAACCCATATATCTTCACAAATTTAAGCTGAGATTGGGCGTCCCTTATGGATATTGTCCCTCAAATGTGCCTGTAATGTTTCAGATTCACCAGAGAGTAAATTGCAGGCGAAAATTTCCCTTGCACTGTCGACCGAAAACTGTCTGCGAAACGATCACAAGCAACGTTTCTGATGACGATATTTATTCTCTTGCCAAAGTGAAGATCCGGGCGTGTATTATATCAAGTGTGGGTAGAATAACCATAACATCTGTGCCAGAAAGCCACTCAATCGAAGCAGTCTCCTACTCTTTCTTGAGCAAAATTTCCCGTTTTTTTTAACGTTTAGATAAGCAAGAGCTCTAGATATACTTCCTTGGATGGTCGACGTTAGTGACCAGAAGGGAGAAACTTCACAAAAGTCTCAAGTAACATTTGATTGACGTGTTGTTGATATCAGCCAATCAGAAATTTCCAGTGAATCAATTTTCAATTTTCAGTGACTCTTTCATTCTTAAATTGCTTCTGGATCACTGCAGTGAGATAAAAATCGATTAAATTTTAAAACAAAATAAGCCACACTCAGTTACTACGGAATTTATCTAAGATGCAAGAGAAGATTTTGAAAACGTCGGCCTGACATTTTCAAGTTGGCATTCATTTTAATCTTGGCTGCGCGTAACTAAAAACACTTAAGAATGGTTTCTGTGAGCTAAAATAGCCGTTTTGGAGAAACTTTGGCCATTAATTTTCGTTTGCCGTGGTTAAACAGGTCTCCTTTGCTTTCAAGGTTTTTACTAACAATCCGTGACACTGCCCCTTCTTATGGACCAAAGTGCGGCAAGGCTCAAAAAATCAAAATCGCTCTTCTTTTGCATACTGGGAGTCTTTAGTAAGTGTACAAACGCCGTGTAGTTTTTTTCTTTTAAGGGGTGGGGAATTTGATCGCTAGCCTCGATTTCATGTTACCTTTCAAAGTGTGTTGATAAATCATGGTGGAGACAAACTAAGATGCATTCAAAGGTAAAGATTCCGCATTCGTGGCTGATTGGTTGAAAAGCAAAGACTGCACATGTCAACTTGGCGCCTTAAAATGACAGTAGTCGTTTTACCAGATGAAGATACTAAGTGTGTGTGTTTTATTCCTGCGTGATTAAATGTTACTCTTCTCTAACTTAGGGGGTGTTTACATGTAAAATCTCATACCGGTACGAGTTTCATTCTGGTACGAGTTGTCAATTTCATACCGCGTAAACATGGACGACACAAAAAATGACAAAGGTATGACGCATGAACCAAAACAATAATTGAGTCCAAATAATTACTGCTATTAAGAATAATTTCTTTTGCTGCTTCGGTACAACGCATGCGTCAATAGTCCCAGTCCGCCTCGACTTGACGACTCGTACCGGAATGGGAGTCAATGTAGCGTTTACATGATACCGGTATAACTTTTCATAGTGTTATGAGAATTTCGATCCGGTACAACTACCGGGATGAACTCATACCGGTATGAGTTGTACTGGTATGAGATTTTTCACCGGTATCATATAAACAAATACAGAGCGATAAGTAAGAACCGGGATGAACTCTTACCAGAATGAAACTCGTACCGGTATCATGTAAACACCCCCTTATTCAATTTTGTTTTTGGCTCATCAATATTCATATTTTCGCTTGTCCGGACTCTCGATTATCCAGACTATTCAGCCCGGTCCTGACAAATCCGGATAATCGAGGTTCGACTGTACCGTTGCAACACTATATGCTGAATAACAAGATTGCTGATTATCTGTCACGTTTATTTATCCCAGGAGGTTCTATAGTTTGTGCTGCTTTCCTGAAAGAGTCACGTTTTTCGATAGGAATAAATGACTGTGTGAATGGTAATTGTTGCAAAGAAAAGTGTTCTGAGACTTCGGTCTGGATGAGTGGGCCTGATTATAGGGGGGATGTGTTCATAAAAACAGTCTTCAAGCCGACGTTTGGTTTCCCCGGAAAACTACATAATTTACACGGTGAATCATGTAAGTAACATTGAAAGTGTTGCAAGTAATGTGAAATTTGATTTTATGGCTTTCTCCCGTAGAATAAAAAGTGTATTCATTACGGCCGTGTCTTATATAGGGGCATGCAAGTGGTGCAACTGTTACTGTTGCACCAAAAAGAACCGGGAGAATTGAAATGCGTTTTAATTGGAGTGGGAAGCGCGGTGGACAAAACCTTTCTGTTTACTAAATTATTACTGGGTTGCCTATGGCAAACCAGTCAAGATCTGTGTTTGATTTCGTGTTTTTTTTATTTTTTTTTTCCGTGTCGGGAAAAGTCTTACCTATCAGTCCCCTGCTAAGTGGTGTCTTTGTGTATAGAGTCTTTTGTGCGTATTTTGTTAGCTTTGAGGGGACTGGGGTAATGTGTAGATTTCCCTGGTGAACACAGGAGAACATTTAATAATCAAACCTGCAATGGCGTTGAAAGTCATTGTAACGCAAATGGCGTTTTAGTGGAAAAAATATACCTTTATGAGATGAAGAATGGAACGTGAATTGGAGTAATGAAACAGGCGGGGAAAATAAATATCTGGATCTTAAAAGCGACGAGGAATGGTCTTCGACAACAGTTGCAGTCGGATATGAGAAAGTGTGCGTTGTTTCTAATCTTATTTTATAAACTGTGCTGGTATGTAAAACACTGACAGTAAGTGGGAAATTCAGTATGAGTGTAAAAGGTATCGAACATCTTGAATGTATCAGAGTGTTTACCGAAGTGGCATCTCATTTGTCTGGCAATTTGCATTTAATTTGTAGTCAAGCTGTATAGTTTTCAGGTAAAAAAATAATTGAAAATGTGACAGTGAAGAATGATTGGAAAGAAAGCTTTTTGTCTATTTTGTGCTTCGGAAAAGGTTCTTTAGGAAAGAGTTTAATCTTGAACTGAGAAATTTATTCATTTGCATATCGTATGGTTTGTGAGACGGATTGTTTCTTGTTTGCACGCACGCAATAGACCATATTCGTATTCTCAGTATTGGACTGGAACTAGCTTGCAATGGAGGCTAATGCGGGGGAATATATTAAAAAGTATTTGCATTTGAAAAGATTCCCCCGCATTAGCCTCCATTGCAAGCTAGTTCCAGTCCAATACCGAGAATACGAATATGGTCTATTGGAATAGAAAGGGTTTTGTTTGTCTCCAATAGCAAATGTTGTTAATTTCAATAAATTTCACGCTGGAAATGTTTTTGTGAGATGTTTCGACCGTTGTGATTCATTGTGCTGTGTAATATTCGAGCTTAACTAATTTGCATTCGTGAGTTGAAATTTAATGCGCATTAAGATGACAGGCATTTGTAGCCGTGATCTTTCTGGCAAATGATTACAGCTAGCGATTGTTTTTAAGGTCAGAAAAAGATTTTAGTATAGTCACTGTAGCGTAAAATGCAATGAAGTTATTGTTAACTTTAGAAAGCAACAATATTTCTTTAACTTTCTTAAAGAGAGAGATTTCGCACAAATTTTATTTTAAGCTATTCACTTGAAATATTATATATATTATATATTATTATAATAAATAAATATTAAATAAATATAATATATAAATATTAAATTTTATATATATATAAATATTATGTATTATTGAAAAAATATATATATATATTATTTCTCGCCATTGGCTTCGTTTGTGTGATCATTTACTGGTCTCGACATTTAGGAGGTAGCTGTTTGGTTCTATACGAGTAGGAATAAAACGACCAAGAATACGCGAATTTTAGTGGGTGTGCGATAGCAACACGAGACAGGAGTCGAGAAGTACCAGGATAATATGCATAATATGTAGCTCTAACAGTGCACGATCTTGTTTTGGTATTGTCTATCATTGTAGTGCCATGGTAGAAGTCTTGGGTAAATAGCCTGAGAAGACATGTGGTTGCTAGCAAAGTACTGAACCCAGAAAGATTGAAGAAAATAAATGGGAAAAGAGAAACATATGCTTCTGGGCTGACGTGTTGACAATTTTCAAGCTCTCTCACAGCTTCTTTCACCACTAGTTTAAGCGTACCCTCTGAGCATCTGACAGCTGTGGTTTACTTAAGTTTATCCCCAGTCCGCTGGGGTTAGTGCCTTGATGGGAGACCAAAACAATATACCCCTCATAAAACAGAAGCATTGGACCGAAAATACTATTAACGCTAACAAATGCGAACTGAGCAAGGTACAGATTTGTTACCTTGCTTTATGGAAAAACAAATATTGATGCAAAAGTAAATAACTATTGATACACAGTTTTTAGGCAGAGCAGAAGGAAGTATCCGGGACTGTCGATCGAGAATAAAATATTTACGACATGAAAACAACATTAACTTTGAACCGTGAATATAGAATATAAAAGTTACGATCAGCGACAAACATTTTGGGAGATTTTTGCTACGTTCAAATAAATCGCAAAATCGAAAGTGACATGGCCGGAATTCAGCGGGCGCCGTGATTAAGTTACCGCGACATGTTTACTCGCCAAACAGTGAAGCATATGTGTCAAATGATGGCAAGATACCGGGTTTTTGTAAGTTTCTTTTTCTGTCAAGTGTTCTAAAGTTTGACAATAAATGAGCGAAGTCAAAACAAAGATCACAGTCGCCCAACTCTTAAAAGGTTAACCATTTGTTTATGCAAAGTCAAAATTTACTCTCCAAGACGCGTACGACGTTATTTATCACCAGGTAATTCAATCATTTTGGAAATAGCAGCTACTTTATTATTCATCGGCGTCACAATTTTTCACTGATTTTGGGCCTCATTTTGTTGAAACTCAAGCACGCTTCCAACAGGCCTGTGAACCCTTCCTGCTTACAGAGCAATACTAAAAAAATTCTCCCATATCACATTTCAACCTTAAGCTCGAAAATTCAATACACAACATGATATTATAATTCACAAAGGCTGAAAATACCACAGAATCCTTTTCCAGCGAAAAATGTATTGAAACAAACAACACATATGCTCTTAGAGGCGAAAACCTCTTCCTATTTCATTGCGTGCGTGAAGACAAGAAAGTCAATCGTGTCAATATGCACAATATAACTAATATTACAACAAACAAAATTTCAGGATCAAACCGTTTCCATGAAGAACCTTTGCATTGAATAATGAATTACAAAATAGACGACAAGCTTTCTTTCAAATAATTCTTGGCTGTCACATTTCCAATTATGTTTTTACTGAAGACTGTGCAGAGTTGATCACAGATCCACGTAACGTGTTCGATTCGTTCTGTGTCTTCGTTGAACCCATAAGTTACCAGACAATTTTTTCATTTGGTTTCAGTGTTCTACATAACAGCACACTTGGTAAAATATTTGAAAACCAGCTCACTTTGATTTCGGCTCGACGGGCGATAGATTGTTGTCGAAGTCCATTACTCGTCGCTTTTAAGATTCCAGGACTTTGTTTTTCGCCGCCTGCCTAGTTTATCCAACTGACTTCCAATTTTGAGCTCCATAAGGGTATATTTTGTTTAAGGATCCACTAAAACGCCATTCGCGTTACATGACTTTCGACGCCATTGCAGGCTAAGTTAATGATTCTACTGTGTCCACCAGAGAAATCTATGCATTTCCACTACCCTCTCGATCCTAAGAAAATGTGCACAGAAGGCTCTATGCGCAAAGACACCACTTACCAGGGGAGTGACAGGCAAGACTTCTACCGACACGGAAAATAAAAATAAAACGGAAAAATCTACCAAATTTCTGACTGGGATTGCCATACGGCAACCCAGTAACAAGATGAAAGTTGCCAATCATTTATTGACTCTTTATTCTCGACATTCACAACAACAGATACCGATGCGTCTTTCTCAAATTGGCCACAGTCATTGAAAGCATTCAGAATAGCTTCATTCAAGCACAAAACGCTACACCAACCATGGTAAAAAATGCTAACAACAACACTAGTGACGATCATTGCACACGATACAAATAATTGCACATGAAATAGCGTTACAGCTCCAAATACAAATGAATTCAGTAATAGCAGAAAACAAAAAGCCATGATAATACAAATAGACAGAAAATTCACCTTTTTCAGAAATTTAACTAAATGCATTCGGCTAGGCGTACATCTCTGCGACTCGATACCGCTAGCACTAACTTTGACATCAGGAACTTTCTTCTCTAGGCAACTTTCACAGTTCTATGCTTCTCTCGTTTGGCATTTGGTTTCAATGCAGTTCATATCAGTGTAGTTCATATCATGATTTTCACATATTTGCTCATTTAGTACACATTTGTTCTCAATATAGCTTTCTTTCAGTTTGCGGACCAACCCAGGCCAAAACAATCGCTCAACCGCATCTTTTACTGTGGGTCTACCGCAAACGGCGTGTGCATAAGTGAGTAGTTTCAGCGTTCCGAGGAAGAACCTTAATACTAATACAACAAAAAGCAATATGGTCACAAACGACATACTGTCATCGGCTTCACACACAACTTGATCGCGCTAAAGAATGATATTTGGTATGATCACTCAATCATATGATTGTGCCTGTCAACAAGACATTATAAAACTTATTATACTTAGGATCGAAATTCTCCAATCACAATTAGCTATTTTAACAACCTGTTTCCTCAGAAGGACGTCTGTGAAGCTGCCCAATCAAAACATGACAACTTCGATCCTCTTAGTGGTATAAATTCACAGAAAACTCAAAGTATATTTTTTTTTTTGACGTCGTTTATTTCAGGAGGGCTTTGTTGTTCTCTGTCTATCGTTAGAATCTTAGACTCCTGGCACTACATTATACTACTATTATGCATTATACATTATACTACTCCTCTGCTGGTAAGACTTCTGGGTGACCCATTAAATGGTCTTAATGACCCCCCAACTTGAAAAATCTTTTCTGAAACGTGCACGTACCACAGGCAACCCAGTGTACCCTCACGGAGGGTCTAGTTTTACTGTGTCCACCAGAGAAATCTACGCATTTCCCACTACCCTCTCGATCCTAAGACAATACGCGCAGAAGGCTCTATGCATAAAGACACCACTTAGCAGGGGAGTGACAGGCAAGACTTTTCCCGACACGGAAAATAACAAAACTAGACCCTCCGTGAGGGTACACTGGGTTGCCTGTGGTACGTGCAGCGTTCCACGCAATTTTTTTCCAGTTTGGGGGGGGGGGGGGGGGGAGGGTCAGCCAGAAGTCATACCAGAAGTCATACCAGAAGCCATACCAACAGAGGCCCTTTGGCTCACAGGTCCTCACACGTTCGTACGACGAAACAGATCCTTTTCTGAGGTTAAAAACCTGGCTACCGGCCTATTAATTAATCATTTGTCAGAAAGAAGAAATTCCTGTCCTCTTTAAAAAAAATTGACACGCATTGCTTACGTGTGGTAGTGAAGTAACACAGCGATTTATTCCATAATGTCAAGTAAGCAGTATGTTGTCCTCCAGGAGATTCAAGTTGTCCTTGCGTTACATGTAGCTCTAACAGTGCACGATATTGTTTTGGTATTGTCGATCATTGTAGTGCCATGGTAGAAGTCTTAGATAAATAGCCCCTTGAGAAGACATGTGGTTACTAGCAAAGTACTGAACCCAGAGAGATTGAAGAAAATAAAAGGGAATCGAGAAACATTGGCTTCTGGGCTGACATGTTGATCATGTAACTTCTTTCCACCACAAGTGTAAGCGTGCACTGACAGCATCTGACAGCTTTGCAAACAACAGTGAAACAAAAGTTGAAAGCTGAAGTTGAAAGCTGAAGTAACAGAAGCATAGGACCGAAAATTCTATTTTAATGCTATCAATTGCGAACCAAGCAAGATACAGATTTTGTTGGCTTGCTTCATGCAAAACAAATATTGATGTAAAAGTAAATAAATATGGATTAAGAAGAGCAGAAGGAAGTTTCAGGACGGTCGATCGAGAATAAAATATTTTGCCATCGGCAACAAAATCTACGACATGAAAACAACAATAATTTTGAACCACGAATATAAAAAGTTACCATCAGCGAAAAACAGTTTGGGAGATTTTAGTTGTTTTGTTGTAATTGTACAAGTTTGGCTGCACCGAGTAAATCGCACATCGAATTCAGCGGGTGCTCTGATCAAGTTACCGCGTTATTTTACCGCGGCATGTTTACTCGCGAAACAGTGAAGCAACTGTGTCAAATGATGCCAAGCTACCGGGTTTTTGTTTTTGTTAGTTTTCTTTTTCTTTCGATTGTTATAAATTTTGACAAGAAATGTGCGAATTCAACACAAAGATCACAATCGCCCAACTCTCAGAGGTTGACCATTGTTTCTGGAAAATCAAAAATTTACTCTCCAAGACAAGGTTATTTATCACCAGGTAATTCCATCGTTTTGGTAATAGCAGCTACTTTATTATTCATCAGCGTCACAATCTTTTGCCGATTTTGGGGGTCATTTTGTTGAAACTCAAGCACGCTTCCAACAGAACTGTTTATTTTCGTGACTTATGCGTTACCACAAAAATTCTCCCCGTATCACATTTCCACACATGTATGCAAATTTGCTAAGCTCGAAAATTACACAACATGATAAATTTACAAAAGCTGGATATTTCACAGAAATATTTTCCACCGAAACATTTATTGAACCAAGCAACATATTTGCTATAAGAGGCAAGAAAGCCTTCCTATTTCAGTTGCGTGCGTGCAAGCGAAACACACAATCACAAAGCATATGCAATTAAATAAATTTCTGACAGTTCACATTCAACCCTTTTCGAAAGAACCACCGTAAATAATAAAGCACAAAAGAGACAACAAGCTTTCATTCAAGTAATTTTTCCCTGTCACATTTACAATTTTTTATAACCTTTGCAGAGTTGAGTACAAAATGAATGTTACTTGCCAGACAAACAGGCAAACTTTAAATAGATGCGACTTCAGTAAACACTGTGAGACACAACAGAGATCACAGATCTACTTGTGGTGTTCGATTCCTTCTCTGTCTTTGTTGAACCCGTAAGTTACCAGAGAAATTTCCATTTGGTTTCAGTGTTGTACGTAACGCCACCTTAGGCTTGGCGAAATATTAAAAGTACAGCATATTTTGATTTCGGCTCGACGGGCGAAAAATTCACGCTGTCGAAGTCCATTACTCGTCGCTTTTAAGATTCCAGATCTTTATGTTTCACCGCCTGTCTTGACGTTCCATTCTTGAGCTCCATATGGGTATATTTTCTTTAAAGATGTACTAAAACGCCATTCGCGTTACAATGACTTCCGACGCCATTACAGGTTAATTGTGCAGAGCAAGCTACGCATTACCCCAGCCCCCTCAAACCTAACAAAATACGCACAGAAGACTCTATGCACAAAGACACCACTTAGCAGGGGAGTGACAGGCAAGACTTTTACCGACACGGAAAAAAATACTAAAAAAAATAAAACGGAAATCTACCCATTTTCCGACTGGGTTTAACCCAGTAAAAACCCACGAAATGAAACCGAAATTCCGACTGGGTTTGGCAACCCAGTAACAAGTTAAGCAGGAGCAAACACATTACATCATCAGACGGAGACAAAAATAGCTTGGACGTAATATCCAAATCGATTAACATTTCTAAGAAACAGAAATGTGCTATCGAAGCAGCGATAAATCGCCTCAAGTGACAATTTTGTGGGCAGATTCAACGAAAGTTTCTCGTTGAAAAGTGCTCGACCAGCGGTTCCCAGTATCCATTTGAAGCCATAAAATTACGCGACACTCGTAAGTTACAAAGCAGGATAAACCTTTATTTCGAGGCATTACAGCTGTCAGGCGATCGTTCGCAAACGCTGCAAAAGACCACTTCTTTACACGCTTGTCCTCGATAATACGGTAAAATGTCCTGTTGACTTCGTTCTTTTTACTGAACTGAATGGCATCATCAACAAGTTCTACTTCGCCGTCTGTTGGTAGTGGCGACACTGCATCATCGGCATTCGCTGGTGTATCACAGGAAAAAACCAATGGCACAAGGCTGGCTCGATTACTCATCGACGAAGGAACACCTGCTTTGGGGCGATTTCTTTTGTTTTCCATACACCCCGAAACATTGGAGGATGTCCTAAAGAAAAACTTGCCGAAGATTCGGAAACGTGTCATTTTTGATGATCAATGGGAAAAGTTGTTTCCGAGTACTGGTGACCCGCCAAACATTAAGAAGTTTGACATTACTCTGTTGCATTTGTTGATTCGAGAATTTTCCAATTTACCACCGCGCAGTGGAACAGGATGGCACACGCTGCCTGCTCAGAGCGACGCAAGCATAGAGGCGAACATCGCCAGAATCAAATATTTCAGAAATGAGCTGTCCCATAGCCCTTCTACGGCCATTACAGAAAGTGAATTCGAAGACAAATGGAACCAAATATCTTCAGCTTTAGAGGGAATACTGGTTTATATCCAGCGAACAAAAATACAGCGCCTCAAAAATGATCCGATCGATCACGATACGTATCGAATAGTAGAGGAACACACAAAAAAATGGCGAAGATTGCAGCAGCAAGAGCAGCAGCAACAAAATGACGAGCCTAGCAGCTGTCTACCAGACGAAGTGCCGGGAGTGTTTGGTCGCGCTGAGGAAATAGAAGGAGCTAAGCAATACATTCAGAGTGGAACAGATGCCGTTGTGTTGATTACTGGTGGACCGGGCTTTGGAAAAACAACTCTGGCCAGGGAGACAGCCCACAAATTAAAAGAAAATGGGCATACTGTGTTATTTTGCAGTCTTCTAAAAAAGACAACATTCCTCGAAGCAGCCACTGAAATGATCCACTCATGTGGTACGATAGTCGGGCAGCTACCGGAGAATCCCGAATATTGGCTAAAAAACTGGAGCAAACAGATCCAAAGCCAAGTGCTATTTGTCCTCGATAATGCAGATAGCCTTCTAGAGTCGGAAGCAGACCGACATTTATTCCTAGAGACCCTGAGTGCCGTGAGAATGTTATCGAAGCAGAATGTAGCTTTCGTAATTACTTCCAGAAAAAGGGTCCAACTCAAGAGTCTTTCATGGAAAGAAGTAAATTTAAGCCCTCTACCACTCGACGAGGCCAAAAAGCTACTTACCTCGCGTGTCAACCGTACGGGGACCCAAATGGAAGAATCTTCCGAAGTGGAAACCATAGTCGAGCTTTGTGGCCGTGTCCCATTAGCACTCTCAATCGTCGGTTCACTTCTGTCAGACTACACTGAAGAGAAGATTATCAAACATCTTAAAAAGGAACCCATGACTATCCTGGAAGATGGCGATGAATCGTTCCAAAAAGCGATTATGAATTCTTTTGATCTTCTGACGAAAGCTGAGAAAGATGCTTTAGTAGCTGCGTCCATATTTCCTGGATCATTTGATTGCGATGCTGCCGAAGCCGTTTTGAAGGAAACCTTGGATTCTGAAACTCTACCGATTAAGACTATACGTTCCTTAAAGAACAGATCTCTTGTTGTCGATGAACGGGCAGGTTCCCATAGATATCAGATGCATCTTCTCATCCGCGCTTTTGCTAAGAAAATTGGTGAAACTGAAAATCCACAGGTTTTACTTCACAGCAGAGAATTAGCTTGTGCGCACTTCATTTCCCGTCTAGAAGAGAATACGCGTTTATATTGGGGAAAAGACACATGCAAAGAAGCCATCGAATCTTTCACTGCAGACAGGCAAAACTTCGAGCATTTCCTTAAAGTTTTCGGTAATGGTTTGGAGACCCAAGAGATCGCAACCTCGTGCAAAAAGTTCCTCGGTAGTCTTTTTCAAACGTTCGAGTATTTGGAAAAATGCATCTCACCGAAGGTTTACATCCAGATCTTGGAACTGCTACTTAGTAGCAAGTATTTTCAGGCCAAATCTCAGCCAGTGCATCGTGTGGAACTTTTGTGTCTGCTTGGTCAAGAGAAGAGAAGGCTTGGTGACGATACAAAATACAAAGATCTCATGGAAGAGGCACATTACCTCTTTTCAGCACGAGAGCACGAGTTCGAGACGAAGGTCCCTTCTCGTGTGTTCTACTTTCATAGCCGAGCTCGTTTTCTGTCAGAGGCGAACAGGCTTTACGATACTGAGCCCAAAATGTTGTACGATAAAGCACTGAAAATCTGCGAGAAGAATCTTCCTGACCATCCAGAAACCGCAGTCAACCTTTTACTTGCCGGAAGAAACGCTAAGCGGCGCAAGGACAACGCAGAAGCAACCGAAAAGTTTCAGCGGGCCTATTCTTTGTTCAAAAAACGTCTTGGAGATCATTTCATGACGGCTCAATGTTTAAAGGACTTTGCAGACTTTGTTTTCTTTGCGGAAAAGAGTGACCAAGGGCTAGATAAAGCCTTGAAGTACTACGGAAAGGCCATGAGAGTTATGGAAAAGCTAGGAACACACGAACAAAAGGAGAGCATCTTAACTCTAAAAAATTATGGAAGTTGTCACATGAAAAAAGGCAACTTTGAAGAAGCAAAGAAACAGCTTTTAGAGGCAGAACGCGTTTGCGAGAGAGAGCTAGAGAACGATCACACATGGAAAGTTATGGTCAAGACGGAACTGGGTCTCCTCTATCATGAAATGGCGGACAAACAAGAAAACAAGGCATCTGTGAAAGAAAAATTATTAACCAAAATGGAGGCATCAATGAAGGAAGGACTAGATATGTGCTACAGACTCAACAATGGCCAGAAAAGCATCAACCATTTGGGCAACAAGGCATTTATCCGGAACGTTCTAACCTCGTACCCAGAAAGATTTCCCAAGGACTTATACCCTACCTTATAAGAAGTTTTGACTTCCTCCATCACTCATGCTATGGAGAATTCCAAAAGTTGGAGGGAGTTTCAAAGAAGAATCGTCCACAAATTAGAACCCAAAGCACCAATTACAAAATGTTTGTTACTGAAAAAAGAAATTGAGGAAACGTAGTAATTGTGGACGGTTTATCTCAATCAGAGTGTTCAGTTAGGTTTCTGTGGCCATTATTAGGAAATAATGTTCTCTGACTCGAACGAACGCGCGCCGAAACAACCTTCATGTTTGAACGAATTAATCTTTGCACTAACCACTATCCATGACAAAAAAATTTCACTGTAGTGCTCAACGAGGCAAAAGGAGTTTCAAGAAGAAGATTTACGTCAGATTATCAATTAAAGAAGTTAAAATATAGTCAGCCCCTTGCACACCGTAAGATAGTTCATTTTCATTTGACCTTATAGCCGCCATATAAGGGAAAGATAACAACGAGCGGGGAGATGAACCATCGGTGATTATAATTATAAGCGGTCGTCGATGATTTTATACCTTATTAATACCCAGGGAATTATTTTTTTATGGAAGTGGTGCCTGTCGTTTTAGTAAACCAATTTGGCGAGTTGTCAAGCGAGTGAAAACGATGATCTATACTTTGAGTTAGACAACGAATTTTGATATTTTATCATTAAGCCAGTGAATTACTCCTTTGATCCAACGATTTAGAAACACACTGATGTTGCGTAGAACTTTGGAATATCTAGCAATATTGTTTTATTTTTTACTATATGAGCTGAACCGTGTACGTACTTTTTCTTTGAAAGACAGCAAGACATTAAAGCAACCATCCTTAGGGTGGCTGGGACTTTAACTGGATGAACCGGCGAAGCGAATTTTGGTATTTTATATATATATTTCTTAGTGCAAAAACAAGTCAAATTGTATCTTGTATCCATTGATTAATGGCCAATTAGCACAAGTTGTTTGTGATAGAGCGAGTCTCAATTGAGCGTCGTAAAACCAAAACCAAAGTAATTACTTTGGCCAATCAAAAAGGACGGAGACAATCCAGTAAACCAGTCAAAACTCGAAGTAATTTCACGTAGCCGACACAAAGCGCGGAAAAATGTGCACGCACGAGCCACGATTGGTTTTGGTTTCACTTCTGGTTGGTTGAAAAAATGGCGCGAGAACTTTGAACCAATCACTGAGTGAAGTAATCATAAACCAAAGTAATTATCTAATTACACTCAATTGAAAACAGCTCTATGTGCAGCAGGTTAGCTGTTTTAATTAAGTAAAATTGTTTAAAAAGTATTGCATTAGGTTTTGTGGTATGCAGTAATTGTCTTATCATCTAATTGTTTTTTTTAGAAGTGTGTAGTGAAATCACATGCCCATCAGGTTACCTTCAATATTTAATGTTGAGGTAAATTTTCACAACTCAAGTACAGAGCTAATTCGGGGACGGCGCTTATCATTTGAAAATCAAAGTATGAAAATGATTACTTAAAAATTATTCCATGAGCGCGAGTTGGATACTGTATGAGATGGTAATGAAATAGCAAACAAGGCGCGTAGCGCTGAGTTGGCTATAACCAGTCTCATATCCAACAAGCTCGAATGAAATAATGGTTTTCTTAAATTTTGATTCAATTCTGAACCCTTGGACACTTTTTAATAGAAATTAAAGCCAAACGTCGCCTGGTGTCGTTACTGACGTTATTGACGCCTGATGACGTCACCTGATGTCGTTACTCTACTCTTGATGAACGTACTACCGAGAGGCGAGGTCGGTAGCAGAAAGCAGCGAAGGGCCAACTGCGTCCAAAAGCGATTGCACGGGCCGAAATCGCGGGATGACTTGTTTGGTACGACGCTCCGGCGCCATCTCTGGAGGTACTGCGTTACCGCGCACCGGTGGCTCAGTTGCTTGAGCACCGGGCTGTCACGCGGGAGGTTGTGAGTTCAACTCAGGCCGGGCCAACACTCAGGGTCTTTAAATAACTGAGGATAAAGCGCTGCCTTTGTAACGACCCCTGCGAATGGCTAGACTTTCAAGTCTTTCTCGGATAAGGACTATAAGACGGATGTCCCGTCTCATAACCCTTGGGTATAAATTCTGTGAGACGTTAAAGAACCCACACTCTATTCGAGAAGAGTAGGGCGTGGAGTTCCCGGTGTTGTGGTCAAATCTATGGCTATAGGGGTACGTTGGGTGTCAATTGGGACGAAAGTTCTGTTCCTCTCCGCTGCCACTCCTAAATTAAATTAAACTTTTAGTGTGGCTGCTCCTCACGTTTGGAATTCACTTTCCTCTTTCATTAGGAAAGCCACCACAGTTGACAATTTTAAAAGTCACCTTAAAACCTATTCTCTTTAATAAGCATATTTTTAGCTCACAGGAATTGACAATTTTATTGGTACTTTGAAGTCATGTAATTGATTTTATTAACTTACAAACCTATTTTAATCAATATATTTTTAGCTCATATTGACAAATTTCATTGGTATTTAAATTCATGTAAAGTGCATGCGATCATTCTGTCAGGAAGCATGTGCTATATACGTTTTTAAGTTGTTATTATTAAATTTTGATTGGATTGTTCTATTTTGATTTTACAGCCGACAGCAATCACTCTCCATGTAAGGTCATAAGGTATATGAGCTGATATTAAAACGCGAAAGTTAGAAACGCACTATCCGAGGTCGAATTTTAATAAAAGAAATATTAACAGTGAAACAGAAATATGTTGAAAATGTCGTTCACTTTGTCGGTTTGGTGACAACACTACACTGGCTTGCTGCGTAAATACCGTACCGCATTCAATGGCAAAATGGAAGATAAATTTAGCTACCTGCAATTGAAAAACATACAAAATTAAATTTCCAAGGTGCCTCATCGAGTGAAGACGGTTATCATGACAACGGAGTCTTCCTGGAAAACGATTCATGCTTTCCGAGAAGAGAACATAGCCTGATGTCGTTACTCATATATTGTTTGTTTACCACAATTGGCTTAATTAGAAAAGTAAGCGCCCTTTATTAGCCTTTGAATTACAAAACATTCTAAATTTTATTTAAAACAAAATCAACAAAAGAGATTCAATGAGATCTTGTCAACTTGCTTTAATTCCTCCGACTGGTTTCGTCTTATCACACAGACTCATCAGGGAGATTGGACAAGATGACAAAAGGAATTCATTTTATACCAAATCTATAGGATAAATGGGCGGGGTTCCAACTAACGTGTAAACAGCGAAAAACAACCACATGAACAAGTCTGGTCTGTCTGCATATTTCTTGACTAAATTTCACCCAGTTGAACAATCATTGCAAAATTAGCATATTTTAATAACTGGTAAATTATCTCTAAATATTACATGTTTCGTTCACCAGTAACAATGCAGATACTTAAATACTTGTAGGGCCGGGGACAGCGTAACCTGCGATCCGGCCCAATTGAGTATCGCTCTCATGTCCTCTTATATCGGCGCTCGCTATAATTGGGCCTGATACAAACTCTCACAGGAATGTATGCATCGTATTTTAATTCTTGGAGTGAATTTGAATGCCGAATGTCGCAGGTGTGTCATTGCCACTCTGTTCCATTGCCCATTTATGCTCAGGGTGTGGTGCTGCCACCCTCATTTGTCGCATTGCCGAGTGTGTTGCTGCCACCTCCCTTAATTGCACAGGGTGTGTCGCTGCCACCCTCATTAGTTGCATCAGGGGGATGTTTCTGCCATCCCATACAGTCACTCACAGGGTGTGTTGCTGCCACCCTTTCTTGCGCTAGGGTGCACCCAATTGTCCCATTTACTGCCAAAGACTGTGTAGTCCTTTTTATCACGATGAGATAATGAACTATAAAGCGACAAAGTTGTTAACGGCTATTTTAAAAAAGGGATCATTTTATCCTACCTCTGTTTCCGATAAACTGACTTGTGGGAATCAGTCCAAAAACTTGCTGCCTTGATTTCAAAGGATTTGTAATTGTAGTGAACTGAAATACTGCATTTTGGAGGCCTTAATTAAAGCAATGAACGCTACACAGCAGTCCATCTGACACAGCTGAACCTGTACTACTAAATGTGAAATTTTGATGCTTCATTTTGTAGCAAGTGTTTCTTGTTGTTAGTTTACGTGAAATAAACTTGGGAAACTGTTTGAATCTTGCAAGCACCTATTAACAAAGCCAATAAGATTTATTCCTTTTTCAGATTTTTACGCATGCCCATCATTTGTGGCAGTTGAACGACCCGGTTGATTTTACCGCGCGCATGCATTATTACCTCAGAGATGCAATAAATATCTCAGATCTTACCAACCTCATTTCCTCGGACCCTAGTGTAAGTTACGGAGCCTCGTTTTTTTTTAAATTCATTTTTTAATACAATACGATACCTACAGTACTTACGGTAGTATCCTTACAGTTGACTTACATAATACGATACATACACAAATACAAACTAATTACACCAATGATGAAATGGTATATGAAATGAATCATATATGAACTGCGGATATGAAATCAAGTAAAGCTATGATCTTCGCAGTTATGAACGCAATTTATACAATTGCGTAGAGAAGCCTGAAAATTCAGGACTTCAACGGGTTTGAACCCGTGACCTCGGCGATTCCGGTGCGAAGCTCTAACCAACTGAGCTATGAAGCCACTGACGTTGGAGCTGGTCATTTGTGGTTTCTAATGGTCCCGTGAGGAATGAATCAATGATGAAATGGTATATGAAATAATCATATATGAACTGGGGATATGAAATCAAGTAAAGCTATGATCTTCGCAGTTATGGACGCATTTATACAATTGCGTAGAGAAGCCTGAGTTGGTTAGAGCGTCGCACGCGGAATCGCGAGGTCACAGGTTCAAAGCCCGTTGACTCCTGATTTTTCAGGCTTCTCTACGCAATTGTATAAATTGCGTTCATAACTGCGATCATAGCTTTACTTATTTCATATCCGCAGTTCAATATGATTCATTTCATATACCAGTTTCATCATTGATTCAGATTTTACCTCACGGGATCCATTATAAACCAGCAAGACCAGCTCCCCAACGTCATTGGCTTCATACTCGCGCGTTGGTTAGAGCGTCCGCGGCAAAATTCGCCCGAATCGCGAGGTCACGGGTATCACACCCCGTTTGAAGTCCTTGAAATTTTTCAGGCTTCTCTAGTGGCTGCTAATTGTATAAATTTGCGTTTGCATAACCTGCGAAGATCAACTAGCTTTACCTTAATTACACTCATGTTTACAATACTAAGAAAAAAAGGACGCAACACACAGAAAAAGACATATCGGTCCACAGGTGCAGCGTTCATCTTCATAACAGATTTTAAAAAAACGGGTTTTGCTAAACACAGGCCGGCGACCCACTTCACGGCCTGCGGCTTACCTCGCGGACCCGGGGCCCGCCAATTGTTCAAAAAAATGGACCGACGGTGAGGTATAACGGGCCTTTCATTCATTGCAATTGGTTCAATTTTCCCGAAACCGCATTTAGTCCGCTTTTGATCAGAGAGGTAAACTGGATCGGAGAGGGTAGTGGAAATGCGTAGATTTTCTTCTCTGGTGGACACAGGAGAATCAGTAACTTAGCCTGCAATGGGCGTTCGAAAGTCATGTAACGCCGAATGGCGTTTTAGATGGATCGTTGAATAAATAAATATACCCTTATGAAGCTCAATATGGACAAGTCAGTTGGATAAACCAGGCAGGAGGTGAAAAACAACACCTGGAATCTCAAAGCGACGAGTAAATGGACCTTCCTCAAGAATTCTATCTCCGTCGAGCCGAAATCAAAGGTGAGGCTGTATTTTCTAACATCTATTTAACCAAGTGTGACGGTTATGGAGAACACTGAAACCAAATGGAAACTGCCTCTGGTAACTCATGGTTCAACAAAGACAGAGAACGATTGAACGACATCGCACACTCTTACGTTGGATCTGTGATCAACTCTGCACAGTCCTTCAGGTAAAAAAATAATTGGGAAAATGTAACAGCCACTAATGATTTGAAAGAAAGCTTGTCGTGTATTTTGTGCTTCATTATTTCAAGGTAAGTTGCTTCATGGAAACGGTTTGATCCTGAAATTTAGTTTGTTGCAATATTGCGCATATTTGACACGGGATTGAGTTTCTTCCCTTCACGCACGTAATGAAATAGAAGGTTTTTTGCCTCTACTAGCAAATATGTTTTTTGTTTCAAAAATTGTTCGGCTGGAAAAGGTGGTCTTTATGAATTCATCAGGTGTTATGATATGCGAGCTTAACTGGATAGTTTTTTATGGCAATAGTAAAGCATTTTCTTGTTCAAAAATGAGGTTAGCGTCTTTTGGGGTGTTAACTGAATTAAATCGTGAGTTTGTATTTTGCCGTCTGCTCTGCCGCGTAAACCTTGATTTCCACTCTGAAAATTCCCTCCAGAACCTACTTTTTGCGTAGAAGACAGCTTTTAGAATGATTTTCTTGTTTGCATAAAGCAAGCTAACAAAATATGTACCTTGCTGAGTTCGCATTTGTTAGCGTTCCTAGTATTTTCGGTCCGATGCTCCGTTTCGTGAGGGGTATATTGTTTTTTTGGTCTCCCATCCACAACACTAACCCCGCCGGAATAGGGAGTTAATTTCAGTTAACTTTGGTATTTACAAGCCTGTCCAGATGCTCAGAGGGCAACACTTTAAAAATTAAACTTGTGGTGAAAAGAAGTTGTGAAAAAAAAAGGGGGGACTAACGCGAAAAAACTATCACCATGTCATGCCAAACGCCAATGTTTCTCGCTTCTCTTTTATTTGTTATTCTTCAGCCGGAAGGCTTGTAAGTTCAATACCACACAATTCAGTGCCTTCTGATTGTAACACGTTACCACCACAGGCAACCCCTGTATGCTTCACGGAAGCATCTCTCGTTTCTCGCGAAGAATGAGAACGTACGCCATTTCCGTTACTTTTTGAAACTTTTCTTTGTGTCACGGGAGTGACATTCGCAAACTTGTGCGCGCTTGGCAGAGCGTCACACGCGCTGTCTCAAGGCGCTTCAATTCGTTCACTCAGCCACGACCTGAGACCAGCTCTAAAACTCGCGCAGGTCCGCAGTGACGGTCCCTTTTTTGGAAGCCGCCGGACACCTTGTTGAGGTGGCTCAAACCAGATTTTACACTCACAATGGACACTCTCTCTAGAATAATTGACGCTACAAAACACTGTATCACGTAACAGCAATGTTATTACAACCATATGAAACATCGATTATTTTCAACTAAGATTGGACAGGAGCCCATCCTTGGAGCGTGCATCTTCCAAACCGCGTCCTGTGAAACGGCGTTTTCTCAAGTAGTTTTATTTTTAGACCAGCCCTTCCCCGCGAATTAGGTCAAAAACAAAGTCAGTTACTTTTCGGTGACCCTATGACTTCAGCTTAATTTCTTGTAATTGGTCATCGGGCTCCTGTGGGACTCATTAGCGGGAAATTCAATCTAAAAATAACCGTACTTGCGAAAACGGGCCCCCCCCCCCCCCCCCCCCCCGTTTTGCACAAGTATAGTTAAGTTGGACGCTCCGGTGATGGGCTCCTGGATTGGATCATTGCTGTGACGTAATAAGTTACCTTGGGA